>NC_053495.1:139919299-140220799 GCF_905171775.1 Rana temporaria
AGGGAAGATCTGGACGTTGGGGATTCCCTGAAAGAACCAGAGGAGGCACAGGGGAACATTAATGTTGCCTTGTCTGTTAAATGCGATGAGACTAAGATTGTGGCAGCCATACAAAAAGAAAATCTACAGGTGCGTAACTTTCACATATAATTTGACTAGTTTATGTATAAATACGGTCATTTAATTGAGGCGTTCTGCATTTAAAGGAATATTGTATAACACAATTGATGTTTTTTTTTTCCTTTATTGACAAAAATGGGAGTATCTGCATTCAAATTCTGATTTTTGACCATCATGCAAATAGAGGGAAGTCACAGTGGCCGAGACAGGAATTTCGGAAAAGGCCAGCTGCTTGGCTCTCTATAGCCTTAGTGCATTTTGAGTCACTAACCTTAGAAAAGATAGCAGGACTCCGGATCTGCCTACTTGTTTCAGGCCTGTGATTTGAAAAATAGTTAATACATTGGATCAAACATCCAGGACTAACATTTTCAGATGGAGAGGTCAGGGCCAGCTACCTCTATATTTAACTTAAGAGGTTTCTTAAGTTATAACTAAAGGCAACATTTTTTTTAGGTTTGAGCAGAGTGGAGAGGGATTAGGAAGAGTGGAGAGGAACACCTGTCAATTTGTATTGCTGTCTGTGCCCCTGTTAAGGAGATTCACCCTCTCTATTTGTCCTGTTTACCATTATCATTGAAAGTGAAAGTAAAAGAAAATGCCAAATTTTGGGTTGTCCCCAGAAAAGTAATAGAGGGGAAATCTGTCAATATGGACACTAGTTCTGGTAACCTAGGGGTCCCCAAGGAATTTCCCTAATTTGCAGGGATTTCTTCTCACTTCCTGTTTGGCTAAAGGACAGGAAGTGAAGGGAAAGCTCTGCAATGGGACACAGGTGGCGAGAAATAATCTGACAGGGGTTATAACCCTCCCTGAAGCCTCGTACACACGACCGAGGAACTCGACGGGCAAAACACATAGTTTTCCTCGTCGAGTTCCTTGTTAGGCCGTCGAGGAACTCGACAAGGCAAGTTTCTCCATTCCCGTCGAGGAAAAAGAAGACATGCTCTCTTTTTGGCTCGACAGGATCCTCAACAGTTTCCTCGTCGAAAAAAGTTTTGACTATAGTTCTACTTAAACCACTTCAATACAGGGCACTTTCACCCCCTTCTTGCCCAGGCCAATTTACAGCTTTCAGCGCTGTAACATTTTGAATGACAATTGCGCGGTCATGCAACACTGTACCCAAATTACATTTTAGAAAAAAAAAATCCACACAAATAGAGCGTTCTTTTGGTGGTATTTGATCAGCGTATATTGGTTTTGTGCAAAAGTTATAGCGTCTACAAAATAGGTTATTGATTTATGGCATTTTTATTATTATAATTTTTTTTACTAATAATGGTGTGATCTGTGATTTTTATTGCGACTGCGTCATTGCATGTAGATCGGACACTTTTTTGAAGCCATTGGCGTTTATACAGCGATCAGTGCTATAAATAGCCACTGATTACTGTGTAAATGTCACTGGCAGGGAAGGGGTTAACACTAAGGGGCGGTCAAGGGATTAAATGTGTTCCCTGACTGTGTGTTCTAACTGTGGGGGATGGGACTGACTATATACTAGGAACACAAATCTGTCCCTTCTCCCCTGACAGGATATGGATCGGTATGTGTTTACACACACCGATTCACATTCCTGCTCTGTCACAAGCGATCCCGGGGGCCTGGTGCCGCCACCATTGCCTGTAAAGGAAACCAACAGTGAAGCCTTCCTGAATGGCCCGACAGTGGGAGAAGGAGGACGGGGGCCTAAGTTGCAAGTGATTTTGCGGCAGCGAGATCTCTTGGAAGTGGGTCAAAAAAATCTGGGGGAAGCAAGCAGATAAGCTGATCTTCCACTTTTGAGTGGAACTTCGCTTTAAACATTCTTATCAGGGACTGGATCCCCTGCAGTTGATTAAAGAAATTCATCCTGACTAACTCTCCCCCATGTGGCTGTCCTTTTACCATCTGGATAGTCTCCTTGCCCACTTTGCAGAAGCAGCCAGGTTCTTGAGGTTTAAATACCCTTGAATTCCATATTATGTATTTTAGGCCAAATCTTTAACACCGGTTTTTAAGTTGGGTGAATACATTTTCAAATCTCATTAGACTCTATTGAAAATAACTGTAATGCCCCGTACACACGTGCTGGATTTCCAACGGGAAAAGTTCCCATCGGAAATCCCGAGGGGAATGCCGAGAACCTGCTCGCAGTCTTTCCCCCTACACACGAGAGGTTTTCCCGACAGGAAAACTGTGATGGAGCTTTGGTTGGGAATCCTGGCCGTGTGTATGCTACATCGCAGTTTTCCCATAGGAAAACTGCCAAAAACTTCCAGGCAAAAGTCTGCTAATTTTCCCGGCGGGAAAAAAGAGAGCTGGTTCTCTTTTTTTTGTCCGCCATTTTTTGGGCAGTTTTCCCGTCAGAAAAACTGCAAGGAGCATACACACGGCCGGGATTCCCGGCCAAAAGCTCTCCTCGCAGTTTTCCAAAAGGGATTTTGTTTGTCTCAGATGGGTGTTGCATCCCTATACATGTCTAAAGCAATTCAAAACCTGATCAACTGCAGGTCACAAGCACCTGTCAATGAATTCTCAGGCCTCGTACACATGACCGAGTTTCTCGGCAAAAACCAGCAAGAAACTGGGAGAAATTTTTTTGCAGAGGAAACCGGTCGTGTGTACATTTTCGTCGAGGAAACTGTCGAGAAACTCGACGAGCCAAAAAGAGAGCATGTTCTCTAGTTCCTTAACAGGAATGGAGAAAATTGGCTTGTCGAGTTCCTCGACAGCCTAACAAGGAACTCGACGAGGAAAACGATGTGTTTCGCCCATCGAGTTTCTCGGTCGTGTGTACGAGGCTTAAATAACCTCAGAAGCTCCTCAAAGCTCAAAGGAACTCCTCAACACAAACCCAAAACCTGTCAACAAAGGCCTTTTTTTAAAATAAGGATCTTTATCTTTTTTTGTTAGCTTTGTGAACTGAACCTTTGTGTTAATATATATATTTTTTACCTAAATAACGCAAAATTGAAGTGCTTGATATCAGTATTGGCTGGCTAAAAAATCCATAAAATGTGTCTCAGTGCCTTTGGGCTTAAAATGTGTTTATTTAGTTTAAATGATAATGCGTTCTGCTTCTAATCATGGTTTTTGGCCTTAGCTGTTGACTTGTTGCATCCTCTTTAAGGCCAATGGATACATAGGGACCGAGCTTTCTCTACTCGATCCAGTATGCAGAGCACAGGAAAATGACACTCATTTTATCTTAGAATCTTCCCTGGAGGGATGTGGAACACAGCACACCATTGATGGCACAAGTATTGTTTACTTTAATACTGTAAGTAGATTGATGGGTTGTTAGTTCTATCTGAGGCATTTTAATAGAAATATAGTATCAACACTTTGATAGTAATTTATCAATTTACAAGGGAGTGTAGAATGGTATGCGTGTTTTGGTTTACCCAGATCTTCTTCCTTTCCTGGATTTAAACTTGTCCTCCTTATCTTTTTTTACCTTATGTTCAATTGTATTTAAATTTCTTCCCTGTTTTTATCTTTCGTTTTTCCTGGCTGAAAACTTTTTTTACATATACATTACCCAGCATAAGCTCAGGATCTTTAGAGCCCAACATCATCTTTCCAAATCATTGCCTAGAAAGTAGCAAGAGCACACGTATTTCTATTTCCCACCAGTTTTCTTATGAGATTTCAGGACCATAAATGGTTGTTGATATCACTGAAAAATTGTGTTTTTAGTTGTAACTTATGGACTGTCATGAACACTTTGTTGTGATGCAGATTTTGGGAAAATTATTATAGCATCATGATACTTTGTTTTCTACACAAACTTTTTTGGAAAAATTTTCTACCAAAGAGTAGTTGAGAAAAAAAAAACGAAACTTCTTACACATTGTGAATAAACCACAGCATTATTTAAACCAAGTTTTGTGGTTTATTGTAGGATGGGATCGAAGGGACAAATATAGTTTTAGGAAGTCCCTGCAATCACAAGTTTTTTAGTATACCCATTTCCCTTGTAAAGCCATTACTTTTTAGATCTGTGCACAAACATGGCCTAATAAAATACCCTTGGGCCCTTTCACACGTATACATTTCCCTTTAAATCCTATGCACTCTTCACACCACTGCGTTACAGTTGCAGTGCATTTTTGAAAGTCTGGCATGCTGCATCTCGCACCAAAAATGCAGCCTCCCATTGAAATAATGGAAATCGCTGTAAAAATGCACTGCAATTTGCATCTTTGAGTCACATGTCTATTATTCACAGGTGCAGGCAACCCAAAAACACACCAGAAATGCACAGGTGTTTTTTCTTTTTACCCTAGGTTCACATCTTTGCGTGTTTGTGGGCCACGTTTGCACAGGCATGGCATTCATTTCAATGGGCTGCCGTGCCTGCATTTCTTTTAAAAAACGTGACTGCAGGGAAATTGCATACATTTTTTTGACTATGTGATTTCCCTGTGGTTCCCACACCCGCACAGGCACTGCGATTGGGTTGCCATTCAAAATAAATGGTAGACTCGCAAGTTTCGGCAAAGCAGTGTGTTTTCACACCGGGTGGTTGCGGGTTTCACTATGATTCCCGCACCTGCAGCCACGTGCCAAAGTGTGAACCTAGGGTTAGGCCGGATTCAAATATGTACAATGTGGTAATGCTTAGTAAAATGTTACTGCAATGCACAGTAACACACAATATACGATACTGTGACATGCTATTCATTTTGAATAGAGATCCAAAGCACCACAACACATATGCAGTTTAACCCTGTTTCACATTGATGCTACTTCGAAATCGCACTACTTCAAGTGGATTTCAAAGTAGCAAGGTCAGCGCGATTTCAGATAGACATTTGTGTGGCTTCATGCACAGATGTCTTTTGAAGTCGCACCTGAGATTGGCAAAAGTAGGAACTACTTTTGCAGATCGGCACGGCACTGCAAAATTGGTGTCCCAAATGGGACCAATGTAACTATGTATAAAATGTGTACCTGGAAATTCTTCTATTAGGCCCCTTTCACACTGGGGTGTTTTTCGAGCGTTATTGGAGCGTTATTCAAGCGAAGCCTCATCTGCAATCTCAATGTGAAAGCCCAAGTGCTTTCAAAGCCCTTTCACACTGCCAGCGCCCGAAACGTTTTAGGGCGTTTTTGCAGTGCCTCAGTGTGAAAGGGTAAGGCGTTTTTACAGCGCTTTTCAATTCATTTCAATGGAAAGGGGCGTTTTTGGAGCGTTTTTTTCTGCGCCCAAAAGCTGCTTCAAAGATGCTGCTTGCAGGACTTTTCTCAACGCTCTGCCAGTGCAACGCCTCAGTGTGAAAGGGTAAGGCGTTTTTACAGCACTTTCAATTCATTTCAATGGAGAGGGGCATTTTTGGAGCGTTTTTTTCAGCGCCCAAAAGCTGCTCCAAAGATGCTGCTTTCAGGACTCAGTGTGAAAAGGTCCATTGAGATGCATGGAGAGCGTTTTATGAGCGTTTTAATAGCACTATTTTTAACGCTAAAACGCTGTAAAAACGATTTAGTGTGAAAGGGGTCTAAGTGACTGGGAATTGGCTTCATCCGTATAGAAGGTGTTCAGTCACACACATATGTACAGCCTGCAGGGGCGATGTCAACAGACACAGAAAAATCGCTAAAAGCTACATATGTCTTATGAGCCACGGATGGGACAACATCACTCAGCGCTCAAAGCTTTATCACTTAGCTTAGTAAGACGTGGTTTTGAAATGACCTTCTTCTAGGCCAAATTTTCTATACTGCCCATTCATTGGTCTATAAAACAAATCTCCTGCAATTTCTATATTTGAGCCTGAAATAAAATCCAAATCCTTCTCTTGACATAAGTATTGTTCACACGATAGGGCAGCTTCCTCCCCAGAGCTCAATCCGAATGTATAAAAAACACATGTTCCTTTTCTCTTGCTGGCTTCATAGTTTCCACATGCTCCCAAACAATCTGTTTTTCCTATGACCTTGCCTGTTGGTCATTTAGGTGCTTTGTTTGTTTGTGTGGAGTTCCCCCAATATAAAATGAGCATGCTCAATGGAAAAGCAATCAGTTAAATGCAATCTTTTAGTCAGAAAAAAAATAAAAATTGTATGCTTTTATTTTTTTGAAAGCAGTCACGCTGACAGCTTTTCCTGTGATGTTCCAGATTGTTATACAGCTATCACCACCCACTGAGGGAAGTGGCTGGCCTAGCGATTACGAGGATTTGGAATCTGGCGATAGCGGGTTTCCAGGAGACACAGAGGAAACTGAAATAGGTCTTCCATACTTGAAGCGTCCTGAAATTGTGGTGGTATGTGTTTTTCAGGAAGACACAAGGAGCGGACTTTCCAAAAACCTATTGTAGCTGCTTCCCTTTTGAATGTGTTCTTTATTAGACCCATATTATTAGACTCGCAAGCCTGAGATGAAAAATGTGAGCGGCCTGGCCCGCCAATATTTTGCACATTCATATAGTGGTTGAATAGTGGTTCTTTGAGTTACCAAGCGTTATTGCAAGGTCTAGGATGTGGTCATTATGATCCCTGCCACTACTGTGTTCTGAATACCTGGCAAGGTCTATGTCCCTCTTTTCTTCACCGTTTTTCATCTTTGGGGCTCCTTTACACCTTTTTTTTTTTATCGGACCCCTAAAAAACGTGTTTACTTGATTCAAAAAGGGCTCGTTTACACTTGATTCAAAACATGGCTTAAAATGTTTTTTTTTTTTTTAAAGCTCTCTTATGCCGCGTACACACGATCGGTCAAACCAATGAGAACGGTCTGATGGACCGTTTTCATCAGACCAAACCGATCGTGTGTGGGCCCCATCGGTTATTTATCCATAGGTTAAAAAAAAACAATCTTGTTTTAAATCTAACCGATGGATACCTAACCGATAGAAAAAAAAACGATCGTTTGTAGGCATTTCCATCGGTTAAAAATCCATGCATGCTCAGAATCAAGTCGACGCATGCTTGGAAGCATTGAACTTCGTTTTTTTCAGCACGTTGTTGTGTTTTACGTCACCGTGTTCTGACACGATCGTTTTTTTTCCATCAGACCGTTCTCATCGGATGGACTGATCGTGTGTACGCGGCATAAAAGTGGTTTTAAACCCACTTTGGGGGAAAAAAAACTAACACCTGCAAGACAAAAGCATAATGAGCGAGTATGCATATGTAGTACTCACCTGAGATCGAAGCCCTCGCTGCGGGGCCCGTACACAGCACCGGCCGGCAACATCACTCCCTGGGGTTACCTCCGGGTATTGCGGCGCCGGCGCTGTGATTGGCTGGAGCCGCGATTACTTCACACATGCTCGAGGGAGCCGCCGGTAACGGCACAGTCTAACTGAAGCTTCAGTGCGCATGTGCCGATGACTTTGGCACATGCAGACACAGGGAATATCTCCTATACCCTGCAGTTTTAGGAGATATCCATGGTAGCTACAGGTAAGCCTTAATATAGATTTACCTGTAGCAAAAAGTGTGTTGTAAGTGTTTACAACCACTTTAATGCCAGTCAAAGCTCCTGTCACTAAATAAAATGGTTAGCTTACAGTCCTGTTTACACCTTGCGTTTGCTTTGCTTCGGCTTCGCTTCAAAAATTATACCTATGGTGTTTTAGTGGTGCTTTAAAGCATCTTCAAAGCCTCCATAGAAGTCTATGGCAAAGCTTTTGAGAGGCTTTAATTCAGCTTTAGCTTAGTTTTGTTTTGGAGAAATTGCAGGTATGAGATATCAACACACACAGGGCTAGATTCAGAAAGAATTTACGTTGGTGTATCAATTGATACGCCGCGTAAATTCAAAGCTGCGCCGGCGTATCTTCTTTCTGTATTCAGAAAGCAAGATACGCCGAAATTTGGCTAAGATCCGACTGGCGTAAGTCTCTTACGCCGTCGTATCTTAGTTGCATATTTACGCTGGCCGCTAGGTGGCGCTTCCGTCGATTTACGCGAGGAATATGCTAATTAGGTAGATACGCCGATTCAGTAACGTACGTCCACCCGGCGCATTTTTTTACGTCGTTTACGTTAGGCTTTTTCCGGCGTAAAGTTACCCCTGCTATATGAGGCGTATCCTATGTTAAGTATGGACGTCGTTCCCGCGTTGAAAATTTGGAAAATTTGACGTCCTTTGCATAAGTTGTTCGCGAATAGGGCTGTACGTAAGTTACGTTCACGTCTAAAGCATTGACGATTTGCGGCGTAATTTCGAGCATGCGCACTGGGATTCTTTCACGAACGGCGCATGCACCGTTCGTAAAAAACGTCAAATACGTGGGGTCACACTAAATTTGAATAAAACACGCCCACATCATCCACATTTGAATTAGGCGGGCTTACGCCGGACCTCATGCGCTACGCCGTCGTAACTTAGGGCGCAAGTTTTTTATGAATACGGAACTTGCGCCCTAAGTTACGGCGGCGTAACGTATCTGAGATGCGTTGCGCCAGCAGGAAAATACGCCGGGCTATCTGAATCTAGCCCACGCAGGTTATCTGCCAAGCTTCAACAACGCTTAACGCTTAAAAAGAGCATTACTGAAGCTTCACCTAAGCATCACCGAAGTTTGATCGAAGCACCACCAAAGCATCAAAAACACATCATAAAAACATGTTGAAGCGGTAGGCACTTTAATGTATGTTGAAGCCGAAGCAAGTGTAAATGAGCCCTAAGGGACAGACAACAGTATGTGTGCATCAGAATATCAGAAATGTATGTCTGTGAATAGCAGCATCAATCTCAGTGAGCACATAGTAAATTGCTTTTAGTTGCGGTGATTAAGGTGTTTTAATTATTGTGGTCTATGACCATTTTTATCTATTATCTAATAACTATAGAAAAGAGAATATTAAACTGTTGCCATTACTGATGGAAACTCCTCTCTCCGTCATAGGTGTGCTGCCTGTTGCATTAGGGTGTGCATCCCAAAGCTCAAACACACGTGCATTTCTCTGCAGTCTCAGCTGCACAGGGCAGTAAATGAATGGGAAGTGCTCTGTGCTGAGTGGCTTCCTGTTCATTCACAAACTGGAGTATAATAAACACAGTTTACTATGCTTCAGTTATGAATGAACACAGTGAGTGTTTTGGCATGAAGGGATGTTACTTGTAAATTCTGTGTGCTATAAGAAAATAGTATGCCACTGAAATGAAAAATACAGATTTATTCAGTATATATTGGGAAATACCCACTTTTCAATGTATGTAATTTTGTATTTGGGATTTGCTGTGTTCCACTCTCCATTCTTTAAGGGACAGACCAAAAATGAGTGTCATTTTCAGTACTAAATTCTAATGCGTGATATACAAAAAACAAGCCATCAGTATAAAGCAAATTTGTTTTCCATTTATGATGCATGAAAATTAGTAGATTATATGGGTGAATATACAACACAACACTGCAAATCTATAGGAGCAGCAATTGATGTATGTATTAAATTACCCTAATTGGGATATCTTGGCACTGTTCACAGTTTTTCCTACTCTGGCAGCTTCTCCACATCCCTTAGTTCTTAAGAAAGGTTCTCTATGACCTGAAATGATCATTGCTGACGTAATGCCAGTACAGAAAAATGCCTGTGGCAGATACCATGATTAACTAATTAATTTGTTATAGATAATTCCTTATATACTTATAGAAGTTTACTCTATTAAGGGCAATTTTGCAATCCAGAAATTAATAAATAATCTGGAATGTGTTGTATTTGTGCTAAAAAAAGAAAAAAAAACTTTTCTACTTTTAGTAACTAATATTCTTTTCTTGTCTTTTTAGTTTAACTGTACAATGCCGCAGGATACTGCGTCCCCCTTTGATCTCATCTTTGCTCATCCAGACGCAGCAATAAACAACGTTACATTTAACATGGAGCTTTATAAAACAGATCTGTTCCTTACACCATCTCAGAACTATTTCTCAGTGGCTGAAAACGAACATGTTTATGTGGAGGTAAGCGGTTAGCCTTATGGGAATCCCAGAAAGCTAGTAATGCAAAGGTACAGACACTTTTATTGGCTGTGTCACTTTAAAAAATGTTTGTATTTTTATACAAAATTGTTAATGACTAAAATTATGTTTATTAAAATACTAATGGGGAGATACACAAATGCCATTAATGCTGTTATATGTGTCCATCTTTTTGGGTACTAATCAACCATTGCCATAGATATCATTAGAAATAGGAAAGAGTTAAACATTCTGATTTTCAGTACTATGACAGCAATACATTACAGAGTAAATGTCGATGCTCAAATGTGGTTGCACAAGTATGTATTGAGATATCCATCACAATAAAGAAAAGTACAAATGTAAAGAGTGTACATAAACAGAATGGGAAGCCTAGAAACATTCCAAAAAGAACTCTCTCATATGCAGCAGTTAGTTTTAATTAGATGAAATATCAAGTGACCAACCCATCTCTCAATTCATGATTTTGGCCATTTTGATGTATTATCTGCAGTTTGGGATAGGGGGGTATAGAACTGGCAGCCTTGCGTATTGCGTAGGTCATTCTTTGACCGTTGATGTTTTGAGCTAGAGACCACCCTGGACTGATAAAGTAATTCTTTGTAAATATTAGGTGGTTCCGGAGATGGGTGGTGGTGTTTAACTCCCTTTTGGAGCTATGGGCTGCTACCCTACTAGTATGAGTTGTCACTTCAGTGGGTAAGATATTTGGATAGGGATAAAGGAGCACATAATTTCTGCCACACTTGATGGAAGTATAATCTTTAGTATTACTCGACAATTGCTCTCACAAGAGACCCATGTACCACCGTGGAGCCATGCTTCTCCGTCTGCATCTACCAGCAGCCCTGAAGAACAGGGAGGCTTATCATCTGAAACACGTTGGCTCGATCTGCACACTTGTTATTTTCAATAAAAGATCAATGAAAGATTGTAATCCTTCCATCAAGTGTGGCATCACTCCAGACACCGGGTGCTTCTCTCTCCCTGTCCAAACATTTCTGATCATTGTAACTGAATGGATGGTTTACCCTCAACTCTTGTTCGGGTGACGGCTATAACATTTTGTATTTTCCTTAATTTTCTGTCTTGCTTGCAGTAGTCACCAAGAAAAATAGGGAATGACTTTCTCCCCACTAAAAAAAATATATTTTGCCTTTTATATATCCTTTAAACAGAGGATGTAAAACACTGATCTTTACTACTAATCACCCCTCAACTTCAACTTCAATGTAAAAAGGAAAACTACTACACATTTTCATAGTGTCCTACAACACTGTGATCCAGCTTTACATGCAGGATTGCTTCAAAGCCCAACTGAAATTTGTTCACAAACGTATTTGTCTAAGCTAGGCGTGCAGCAGAATGGTAACTGTCTAACTTTTTTAATGTTAGTAAAACGTAGAGCTTTATACTTGGCAGGAAGCATTAGCATGCTGGTTGTAGAGCTATACATTTGACTAAGCAGGGGAGGGAAAGTCATATATTTTATATACACTTGCTGAATATCTTGACTGATAAATGGCGTTATATTTCGGATTGAGATGTTAGAGAGTTAAACCATCTGCCAATTTCTTATATCTCTCGGGGACTGTTGGTAAAATATGTGCATATTGTGGGATTGTACACCTGCAATGGCCATCGCCTACTGGATGTTTAACAATTATTTTATCCTAGGCCTCATTCACACTTGTGTGGTTTGGTATGCGACTTTGAACATCAAACTCACATGACAAGTTGAAGCCCATTCTTTTCAATGGCACCTGTTCAAATCAGTGCGACTTGAAATTGCGATTGTAAAAAGGTGCCTGCACTACTTTTGTGAGACTTTTGATGTGACTTATATTCGTTAAGTGTAAAGTCAGATCAAAGTCACACCGAAAGTCACACTGAAAGCAGGCAGATGTGAGAACACCCCAAACTTCTAGGTGGACAGTGTTTATGGTAGGGAGATTTTTCTAATTATCTGAGACATTAACAGACTCGGCCAACCTGCCTCCAAAAAAATTAAAATATCACATTTGGGAGGACTGACCCTTTTACAGTTAAAGGGGTTGTAAAGGTAAAAAAAAAAATCCCTAAATAGCTTCCTTTACCATAGTGCAGTCCTCCTTCACTTACCTCATCCTTCGATTTTGCTTTTAAATATCCTTATTTCTTATGAGAAATCCTCACTTCCTGTTCTTCTGTCTGTAACTACACAAAGGGATGCAAGGCTTTCTCGCTGGTGTGAAGAAAGCCGTTTGAGGGGGGAGGGGGCGAGCAGGAGTGTGTAGTTACAGCCAGAAGAGAACAGGAAGTGAGCATTTCTCAGAAGAAATAAGGACATTTAAAAGCAAAATCGAAGGATGAGGTAAATGAAGGAGGACTGCACTAAGGTAAAGGAAGCTATTTAGGGGGGAAAAAAATTACCTTTACAACCCCTTTAATTAGTGATGTGTTTTAACATACTGTATTTTTATAAACAATTTGCATCTCAAAATAATTACATCCTAACACAGTTTCTAACAGAAGGGTAATCACGTGCATTTCTTTTAAGTGCCTCTGCATAAAAATATGAATATATTAGAAGAAAAACCAAAAGCAATTTTGTTGAGCGTGATCCCGGCAAGAATAAAAATTCTTTTAAGTACAATTCTTATATTGACAGAGATTCCACTGTTGATTCTTTATTTAAAATAAATATAAATGCCCTAATATTTTACTTCTTTAAATTTTTAAGGTCTCCTTAACCAAGGCAGAAAAAGATCTGAGCTTCATGATCCAGACGTGTTTTGTTTCTACTTCCTCCAATTCTGATTTGCTAAGCGATTATACAATCATAGAGAACATCTGTCCCAAAGATGATTCTGTCAAGTTCTACAATGTAAAGAAACTAAACTACCCTAAATCACAAGAGCAAACAGAAAAGAAACGCTTCAGCTTCATGTTTAAGTCTATGTTTAACACTTCTCTGCTCTTCCTGCATTGTGAATTGACCTTATGCACAAATAAAGACGGAGAGATGGATAACCTACCCAAGGTGAGATTTTGGATCTTTTATGCAATTTGTTTTTGGAGCTATTTAAATAGAACAAGCCACTTTTTTTATGGATCCACTCCAAGGTCAATGAGCGATTAGTAGAAAAAACTGACAGTTCAGCCAATTTCCTACACTCTGCAGTCAGGCTCAAAGATAAATTTGCTTTTAGGTATTTTAGGAACTATTTAAATAGGTAGTGTTGACTATTTTTAGTAGTTAATGACTTTTAAGCATCTTGTTAGATGTTTAACAACTCCATAAACAACAACACCATAAAATTTATATTTTTTACATTATGATGTCTGATGATGTCTGGTGTGATAATTTGTGTGGCTTGTGAGTATGAGGATATTGTTCCTTTGTTTTTCCTGTGATGCACCTTCTATGCTGTCTACCTACCATTGGTGGAAGCTACACCCTTTTATTTAATTCCCCATGGGACTGAGCGCATATAGCACTTGGCCCTGTTCTGATCGGTGGTCGTTGCGCATTAAAAGTATATCTATGTTAATATTGGCTAAATCTCCATCCTAGTTTGATGCCAAATTTATGGGTATTCCTGTGGTGGGGGGTACAATCAGCACCCCACCCTCTCTAAGCTCAATGTTTACTATTATAATTAAACAAGCAGTGCTGTAGGGGCTGTGTGATAGACCTGCCAGCTGCTAGTAAACATGATACAGGGCTCCGGCAGCTCTATCACCATGTCAGCGCTGCTTGTTCATTCGTAAGAGTAAAAGATCATTCAGCTCTGCCAGGGCTGTGTATGTTTACAAGCTGCCGCAGTAAGATCACACAGCCCCACAGTGGTGGATGATTCTTTATTATTGTGAATAAACAGGCAGCACCCAGAGAAGCAGCTGGCACTTTCTACGCTTAAGCTGTGGACTGTTCCTCAGCGTCCTCGCCTCCAAAGCAAGGCTGTAGACCCTGCACTGGACTTGATGACATCAGAGGACCTGCGACCGCTGGACCATTGGTTACAAGAGGCTGCAGGGATTGATCTTGCAGTGCAGAGGGAGCCTACGGGGATTAGGTATGTTCATATAATCTTAGGTATGTATAATCTTCTACACCTAAAGAAGCATTTAATCTATGCAGTGTGGGGACAGCCCCACAGCAAGAGAACAGTTTTAATTTCCCTGGAGTTTAGCTTTAAAGTATATCTTAATGAAAACTCAAATATATTATATGTTGCAGCTTTACCAGTCCATAGATGTGATGGCTGCATTGGTTTTATATATATATATATATATATATATATATATATATATATATATATATATATATATATATATATATATATATATATATTTATATTTAAGTACAGAAAAATACCTGTTGATCCTCCCAGAAATCCAGATGTTACAGTATACCCCAGCTATGGAGATGAGAGTAAACTTTGTTTCTGTAGGACAGGAAGTGTGTTGCTGTCAGAATCACCCAGTGAAAATAAGAAAATAAGCCTAATAATAAGGTGAAACTAATATATCCACCACATCCAATGATTAGTACTCTGTATTATTTTACAAAATATTGCTTTTAGGTGTAGATAATCTCTGAGATTTTGCTAAATGTGTTTCGTTATTTTTTGGAGTAGGTGTTAGTGGTATTAGTGGTAATTGCACATCGTAGCTGCTTGCCTCTTGACATGGCACTTGGCCTTAATTATCAATGTAACCCAGGCTGTGAGCGTTCATTGCATTCCTGAAATGAGCATAGACTGTGTGATAATAGTAAGAAAATCAGATTGTGTTTGAGGGTAGTGTGGAAAACCACAGCAATTCTGAATGCATTTATCTCAAGTGGAACGTCCATGCTACTAAACTGAAGTATACACGCTGACAATTATGTGTCGGGTTACTTGTGTTCAGAGGTGTGTTTTGCTTCATTTTCTTAAGCTAGAGGGGTTAGGATTTAATACCATGCTTATTCTGTGCTTAGGTGGTCATTTGTTCACGTGTGACCTGATTAGCCTACAGTCAAGCTTTCTGCAGAGCTACCCATAAACTATAAGATTGTATCAATAGAGAGGGTAATGGTGGGAAGTTGGGAGTTGTGCTGGTTTAGGCGAGGAAACAGCATCGGTCCAGATAGGGTTACAAATCAGTCCAATCACTTGTTCCGTCTGATGGTGGTCTGCCATGGACAATGACATCTCAGCTCAATCTGGTTGAAAATGGATCAGATGATTTTAATGTCTGTGGGTACCCTTTGTCTTAAGAATCTAAGGAAGCTTTTCTCAACCTTATCAACACAGGGGGACCCTTAAAATACCTTTCTAGTCTCAGGGAACCCCTGCAAAAAAAACTCTCTATCCACAACTCATGATACATTAGTGTGATGGTCAGCGAGAAAAATGCCCCTTGCAGATGTGGACATTGAGAAAAATTACCCCCTTAAAGATAGTTTATAAGATTAATTGTGTCAGTGGGAACTTATCTAAGAGTCAGAATTTGCTCATTACTCAAGAAACCCATAACTACCTCTAGAGGAACCTTAGGGTTCCATGGAACCCTGGCTTGAGAAACCGTGTTCTATTGGTTCCAGAACACAGGATGTTACTAGGTAAATAATACACACACAATATCATTATATATATATATATATATGCTTTTTTGTGGATATTCAAGAATTTCATCCCAACTTTATATTCTACCTGAAATATAATGTACAGTTATGTTACTGTCATGTTTATTGCCTACAACGCTACTCTTTATTTTCCTTACTACTTCAACAAAGCTGTCAGGCCATTCCTGATGTAAATACATATTACAGGTTAAATATTAAAGGCAAATTCCACCTTATACAAGCAATAAATACACAGTATATTTGCAGGAAAAAAAATGAATGTTTTGTTATTATTTGTTTGCAAATCGGTAAAGCAACAATGTGGATCCCAAGTGCAATGCCAGGATCCTGCAGGCTGTTCCTCCATCTGTGCTTTTAAATATGAATCCACAAACAGGGGGCCATTGAGGAGTTGCCAATTCCAGTAATAGTATAACACAAAAGCAAATTCCCCCAAGATAAGATAATATTTAGGAAAATATAACTGTTTGTTAGTCACCACATCCCAAAAGTATATAGAAAAATATGGAAAAACCCCCTCAAGGGTGGGACTTTGAAAGTGACACAAACAGGAGTATGTATGTATAAAAGTGTAAATTATTTATTGATAGTATACAAAAAATCATCACATGAAAATCATGAATTAAAAAACACATGAATGGTGTACAAATCCAGATAGTTCTTGCTTAAAGGAGTTGTAAAGGAAAAACATGTTTTGCCTAAAATTAATGTCTGCAAGGTAGACAGACAGAATAGTGTAATTAAATTAATTGTAAAATGTAATTAAATTCCTTCATCTATATCACCTCCGGCATTCTAGCATTCTAGTTTCTGTTCTCTCATTCACTTCCTGGTTTGCATCGTTCGTTCATGTAAGAAATACATTTCTCAGTATGCATTGCGGCACGCCCAGTAATTCACACCTCCTTGAAGTCTCTAACACGTAGAGAGCGTCCTGCCACACAGATGTAGTTTCCAGAAGGGGGTGAGCACGTTACTGACCACCGCAGTAAACCCTCCCATCACGGTGGTCAGTAAAATCAGACAAGCAGGAAGTGAACAGAACAGAGAAGAAATAGAGCAACTTCTGAGCAAAAACGAACAATGAGGAAGTAAAAAGAGGAATGTCTGCAGGTAAAGGATGCTTATTATGAAAAAAAAATCCTTTACAACCCCTTTAATTTGATGAAAAGAAGACCACTCTATGTCAAACCCAAACGTTTTTTTTTACCTTCAAAGTCCCACCCTTGAGGGGGTTTTGCCATATTTTCAAGATAAGAATTTAGGGATTTTTAAGGCAACACAAATGATGAAGGATATGAACGATATGCTTGACTAAAATTATTATTTAATGAAAAATATAAAAGTTTATAACTCCATCTGTGTGTCCATACCAAGGTATAACATTTAAGTTAAAGAGCTGGAGGAAGTGATAACCATGCTTGTGTGTCATTGAGAACTACAAGTCTGTATTCCGCAATGGTAGTTCATTCATTCACATATCTCTGAATGAACGATGAAGGTCCCATTTGCACCCTGTTAAACCCTAAATAAGGGGTGTAACATGTAACATGGTGCTAAAGGTGGAGTTGGCCTTTAAGATCCTATGTAGTTCTTCATGCATGTGTTTAAAAAAAAATTACAAAGATCAATAGAATTTATGTGTAGAGTGTTGTTATCCACATGGACCCATCTGTTTTTTAGTCTAGGACCTAACACAATGAAACATTTTAAGCCCTATTTATTAAAAATAAAGTAGAACAGAAAACGGAAACAAAAAAGAGAGGCCATAACCACTCATGTTTCCCTGAAATATATCAAGGCTTCTGATTGGTTGTTATGGGCTAGGTGATATATGGTATACTAAGGCCTAACTTTTTTTGATTATGTATATGTGGCCACTTTGGATACAAATGATTCTTGTTAACAGTACAGACTCTTTCAGCCTCACATATTGTACCAGGTCAGTCTGACAGTCTTTGAAGCTTGTAAAGATACTTGGCGCATCCCGACCTGACCCTTCATACTTGTGTTTCAGTGCATTCCTCCTGATGAAGCCTGTACATCTCTTGACAGCAGCATGATACTAGTAATGATGAACAATAAGAAGTCATTCACAAAGCCGCTAGCGGTGATCACAGAGGAGAAAACGTCAGGTAATACAACATATTCCCAGAATCACAGGGAATTTATTTATTTTTTATCTAAATTTTCACTGAATTCTTCATGAACTGTTCTTTATGAAAGATATGTTCTCACACAACTCAGCTGTTACAGGCAATTGTATACACCAGCGTCCTGTGCAGACGTTATAGGATGGTATAACATGCTTAAAATATTTGGGCCTTAGGATTTAGCTTGATGTAAACAATTCAGTACCAAAGATATCCTTAAATGGGGATGTAATTGAATTTTTCAGAGAACACTGTACAAGGGCAGTACATTTATTCACTGCACAATGTATTAGTCTATAAACTAGAGCAAGGGTTGATAATTATCACACATTTAATCAGTGGCGGCTGGTGAAGTTTTATGATGGGGGGGCGCAATACCCCGCCCTTCCACATTTGGTCCCTCCCACTTCTCATAAGCCACACCCCTTATAGAATCCACCACTCCGTCCCCTGTATTCCACTCAATGTCAGGAGCAGTGGCGGCCCGTCCATAGGGGCGCCCGGGCGCCGCCCCCCATCCCACAGTCAGTAAAAAAAAAAAATATATATATATTTTTTTTTTAAATCTGTCCCTTGAAGAATTTTTTTTTTCCCAAAAAAGGGCCTTATTGGCTCTATGTCCGCGCGCCGGACGCCGGGAACAGTCCTGTAGGAGTAGCGCCACGTCTGTGCAATCACGGGATTGCAGACGCGGCGCTACATTGGCACAAAAAATATGCCTTTGTGGCGCTCTCCATCGCGCCATTTGCTTCCGGCGCGATGGAGTGTATAGTTATGGCCGGGCGGGTGCATACACTGTCTGTGTGCACCCGCCCGTCTCTGTGCTGAGTGTGCTCGTTCCGACGTCACTTGAAAAACAGGAAGTGACGTCGGGTCAGCTAGAGCTCAGTGCGCCCGACCGTGGACGAGGTAAGCTTGCCTGTCTCTACTTCGGCGGCCGCTTCACAGCTGCATCCAACCCCTCCCGCGATTTCGTATTCGGCGGCCGGCTTCCCCCCCCCACCCCCCCGCTTATTCAAAGTTTTTTTTTCAATTGATTATTCGGCGCAGGATTACCAGAGACTGCGGACATACTGCACATGATTACCAGAGACTGCGGACATACTGCACAAGATTACCAGAGACTGCGGACATACTGCACAAGAGTACCAGAGACTGCAGACATACTGCAGGAGATTACCAGAGACTGCGGACATACTGCAGGAGATTACCAGAGACTGCGGACATACTGCAAAAGATTACCAGAGACTGCGGACATACAGCAGGAGATTACCAGAGACTGCGGACATACTGCAGGAGATTACCAGAGACTGCGGACATACTGCAGGAGATTACCAGAGACTGCGGACATACTGCAGGAGATTACCAGAGACTGCGGACATACTGCACAAGATTACCAGAGACTGCGGACATACTGCACAAGATTACCAGAGACTGCGGACATACTGCACAAGATTACCAGAGACTGCAGACATACTGCAGGAAATTACCAGAGACTGCGGACATACTGCAGGAGATTACCAGAGACTGCGGACATACTGCAAAAGATTACCAGAGACTGCGGACATACTACACAAGATTACCAGAGACTGCGGACATACTACACAAGATTACCAGAGACTGCGGACATACTGCACAAGATTACCAGAGACTGCGGACATACTGCAGGAGATTACCAGAGACTGCGGACATACTACACAAGATTACCAGAGACTGCGGACATACTGCACAAGATTACCAGAGACTGCGGACATACTGCACAGGATTACCAGAGACTGCGGACATACTGCAGGAGATTACCAGAGACTGCGGACATACTACACAAGATTACCAGAGACTGCGGACATACTGCAAAAGATTACCAGAGACTGCGGACATACTGCACAAGATTACCAGAGACTGCGGACATACTGCACAAGATTACCAGAGACTGCGGACATACTGCAGGAGATTACCAGAGACTGCGGACATACTACACAAGATTACCAGAGACTGCGGACATACTGCACAAGATTACCAGAGAC
Organism: Rana temporaria; assembly: GCF_905171775.1. Classification (NCBI taxonomy): domain Eukaryota; kingdom Metazoa; phylum Chordata; class Amphibia; order Anura; family Ranidae; genus Rana; species Rana temporaria. The sequence goes on from NC_053495.1 coordinate 139,939,128, forward strand.
TGCAGGAATTACTTGTCCTGCGACTTGGGACTTAAATGTTGCATGACAAGTCGTACCCCATGATTTCCAATGAGAACCGTTCATATCTGTGCGACTTCAAAGTAGTCCCTGCATTACTTTGGTCCCACTTTGATGCAACTTGAGGTCCATAGACCTCCAGAATACACAGGCATTGCTTTAAGTCACATCAGAATTGCAGTAGAATTGTGCAACTTTCAGACTGCATTAGCCTGAAAGTCGCAAGATTCTGCCACAATTTTTTGGTGCGATTTTGCAGCGACTTGAAGCAATGCCTATGTATTCTGGAGGTCTATGGACCTCAAGTCACATCAAGGTGGGACACAAGTAATGCAGGGACTACTTCAAAGTTGCACAGATATGAACAGTTCTCATTGGAAATCATCGGGTCCAACTTATCCTGCAACTTTCCAGTCCCAAGTCGCAGGACAATTTGCAAGCGGGGGGTGGGGTGGTGTTGACGGCCGATATTTTCCCTGCACATTAAGTATAAAAAAAGTTTTTGTTTTTAATAACGGGGGGGAGGGGGGGTGGGGTGGTCTGGTGGGGTAGTGTTACCGCCCGCTATTTGTGCTGTAATGAATTTTTACATAGAAAAGAAATGTTGTTAATAAGTGGGTAAATGAATTATAAAAAAAAGATTTTTTTAATAACCGTTATTGGAAAAATCTTTTTTTTATAATTCATTTACCCATTAATTAACAACATTTATTTTCTATGTAAAAATTCATTACAGCACAAGTAACACTACAGCGGGCGGTAACACTACCCCACCAGACCACCCCCCCCCCCCCCCCCAGTTATTAAAAAAACAACTTTTTTTATACTTAATGCTAAATTGAATCAAATATAAAAAATAAACTGTTAATAAGCTTAATATATTTAACTAATATTAAATAAAAAAAAACATTGTTTGGGGGGGGGGGGGGGGGGTTGTTGCCTGGCATTATTTTCGCTGAATATTAAAAAATATTTTTAAAAAATATTAAAAAATATCTAAAAAAGAAATTGGATTAAGCAGGGGGGGTGGAGGGTGGATGCCAGCCGCCGAATATTAGATTAAAAAAAAGACTTTGAATAAGCGGGGGGGGGGGGGGGGCCGACGAATATTAAATGCAAAAAAAAAGACTTTGAATAAGCGGGGGGGGGGGGGGGGGGGGGGTGCCGCCGAATAATCAATTGAAAAAAAAACTTTGAATAAGCGGGGGGGGGAAGCCGACCGCCGAATACGAAATCGCGGGAGGGGTTGGATGCAGCTGTGAAGCGGCCGCCGAAGTAGAGACAGGCAAGCTTACCTCGTCCACGGTCGGGCGCACTGAGCTCTAGCTGACCCGACGTCACTTCCTGTTTCTCAAGTGACGTCGGAACGAGCACACTCAGCACAGAGACGGGCGGGTGCACACAGACAGTGTATGCACCCGCCCGGCCATAACTATACACTCCATCGCGCCGGAAGCAAATGGCGCGATGGAGAGCGCCACAAAGGCATATTTTTTGTGCCAATGTAGCGCCGCGTCTGCAATCCCGTGATTGCACAGACGTGGCGCTACTCCTACAGGACTGTTCCCGGCGTCCGGCGCGCGGACATAGAGCCAATAAGGCCCTTTTTTGGGAAAAAAAAAAATCTTAAAGGGACAGATTTAAAAATTTTTTTTTTTTTTTTTTTTTTTTTACTGACTGTGGGATGGGGGGCGGCGCCCGGGCGCCCCTATGGACGGGCCGCCACTGCATTTAATATAGTAGCTTTATACTATTTATATGATACAGTGACATAAATGTTGCACAGTACCTGCTGGCGTAGTGCCAAGAGGGATTTATTACTGCCAGATTGTGTCATATAGCTGTACATAGTGTGCATATGGAGTAAAAGCAGGGCACTCAGTAATTTATAGCAAAAAAATAGAACTCTGTGCAGTTTGCTGCAAGGTGATCTTGGCTAACAAGTGGATTGGATGCATTTTATTATTGAATTAATATAGATTTACAATTGCAACATCTGCATGGCTAAATGCAGTGTATTTTTTAAATGGAAAACTTATACATACCATGTAGGGTAGATGGATATTTAATAACTTCAGCCCTGGAAGAATTGGCTGCCCAATGACCGGGCCATTTTGTTGCGATTAGGCACTGCATCGCTTTAACTGACAATTCCGTAGTCGTGCAAAACTGTACCCAAACAAAATTGACATCCTTTTTTTCCCCACAAATAGAGCTTTCTTTTGGTAGTATTTGATCATCTCTGCGACTTTTATTTTTTGCGCTATAAACAAAAATGTAGCGTAAATTTTAAAAAAAAACCACAATATTTTGTACTTTTTGCTATAATAAATAGCCCCAATTTTTTAGGCCAATATGTATTCTTATACATTTTTTTGGTAATAAAAATCACAATAAGCGTATATTGATTGGTTTACGCAAAAGTTATAGCATCTACAAAATAGGTGATAGATTTATAGCATTTTTATTATAATTTTTTTTTACTAGTAAAGTCGTTTTTTAAGATTTTTATTGGAACTGTGACAATATGGCGGACACATCGGACACTTTTGACACATTTGGGACCATTGGCATTTATATAGCGATCAGTGCTATAAAAATTTACTGATTACTGTAAAAACGTCACAGGCAGGGAAGGAGTTAACACTAGTGGGGCGATTAAGGGGTTAATTGAGGAAAGCTCTGACATCTGATTGGAGAGAAGGGACCCCGCTCCCCTCACACTGCACACAGGAACAGAGCTGAGGCTGTCAATCAGCTGGAGGTCCCTCCCCTGTCACCATTGTTCTCTTGGTGTCAGGAAAACTTGTCAGAAGTGATTCATGCTGATAACAAAAGAACGAAGCAGCAGACAAAAGTGACACATGGTGCTCTTAATTGAGACAAGTATACACTATAAAGGGAAATGCTTTGTTCATATTTAATGTCTGAGTTTTACAACCTCTTTAAAGGGGTTGTAAAGGTTTGTTTTTTTATTTTCTAAATAGGTTCCTTTAAGCTAGTTGGTTCACTTACCCTTTCCTTTGATTTCCCTTCTAAATGTTTTTTTTCTTTGTCTGAATTTCTCAATTCCTGTTTCTCCTTAGTAAGCTTGCCCCCATCCTCCGAGCCGTTCTGGCTGGGGGTTAGTCAGCCAGAACAGCTTACTGAGGAGGAACAGGAAGTGAGAAATTCAGACAAAAAAACAAAGAAAAAAGAAAAAAAAACATTTAGAAGGGAAATCAAAGGAAAATGTAAGTGAACCAACAATGCACTAGCTTAAAGGAACCTATTTAGAAAATAAAAAACAAACCTTTACAACTCCTTTAATTTCTTAGAGGATTTACACTGTTTTAGATATACTATATATGTGAGTGCAAATTGACTATAAATAATCATATTAATGCATGTGAACGTTTTAAAGCTTTTTTTATAGGTACAATGGAACCTCGTATTACGAGCATAATCCGTTCCAGGAGAATGCTCGTAATCCAAAGTACTCGCATATCAAAGCGAGTTTCCCCATTGAAGTCAATGGAAACAAAAATTATTTGTTCCGCTTTGACTTTAATGGCATGTAATACCGCATGTGGCCAGAAGTGGGGGGGGGGGAGAGCCTCGGAAACACACAGAAAGGCCTGAGGACAGCTCAACTGACCTTGGCAAACCTCGGAAAGGCTCGGGAAATTAGTATTTCCGAGCATTTCAGAACGGTGCCCCCCACCCCGCCTGCTGTTACTTTATGCAAATTATGACTTTTCCATTGAAAGTCACATTACATTAATGGACCAATAGGGGAGCTCGAGATATGTGCATTTAACTTCATGCAACTTCTCTCTGTTTCTGATGGTTCTAATATGCAGTTTTCACTGAACGCAACCTCAACTTATATCACTATATATTCACTATATATTCTGTTTACTTTACATTAAGCTCACCACATTTGAATGTATATGTTTAAAACTTTAGAATGCTTTTAGATTTCTTTGAAAATGTTAAATACACTGTGGTTACCATGACAATGAATATCGCTTTGTAGATGGAAAACTTTTTTAGAGTTGAAAAGTTAGCCATTATATTCCCAGGAAAGTATTTACACACAACAATAGCATGAACACATCTCTCTGCTAGTGGGGCGAGATTAGCGGTGTTGCTGATCGCCATGACATTTAGTGATAACAGTGAACAGGAAGGAATGTAACTGTGTGAGATAGTTGAATGCAAACATATCTGCATGGAAAGCTTTATCTCACTGCTCGGCAGGATTATGCAAACCTTTAATCTACATTAGCTTAAAATCTGTGCTATTTTCTCATTCAGTTATTACATTTAGTTTTACTACTATATCAGAAAAATGACCCTCATGCCTTGTACACATGATCGGTTTTCCCGGTGGTAAAAAGTTAGCTGGGAAAACCGAGGGGAAAACCGAGAACCTGCTCGGTAGCTTTTTCCCCCTACACACGGCCGGGTTTCCCGGCAGGAAAACTGCCATGAGAGCTTTGGTCGGGAAACCCGGCCGTGTGTATGATCCACCACAGTCTTTTCCCATAGGAAAACTGCCGGCTTAAAAACCACTGGGAATCCCAGCGGGAAAAAAGAGAACATGTTCTCATTTTTCCCGGCGGTTTTCCTGTCGGGAAAACTGCGATGGAGCATACACACGGCCGGTTTTCCCAGCCAAAAGCTGTCATGGCAGTTTTGCAGACGGGAAAACCAGTCGTGTGTACGAGGCATCAGTCTGTCCAAACATGGCAGTATTTCGGAGGAGGTCACTGTCGAGCCTCGTACACACGACCGAGGAACTCGACGGGCGAAACACATCGTTTTGCTCGTCGAGTTCCTTGTTAGGCTGTCGAGGATCTCGCCGAGCCAAATTTCCCCATTACCGTCGAGGAAAAAGAAGACATGCTCTCTTTTTGGCTCGACAAGGTCCTCGACAGTTTCCTCGTCGAAAAGTGTACACACGACCGGTTTCCTCGGCAAAAAAAAACAAAACAGCAAGTTTCTTGCTGGTTTTTGCCGAGAAACTCAGTCGTGTGTACGAAGCTTAAGAATACATCTCTGTGTTATAAAACAGCTATTGTTAGAACATGTTACTGTATAGGTAGACAATGCTGTCCATCTTGGAAAATGTACAGACGTTCTTGGAACATAGAAGACGTTACCTAACACAATCACAACCCTTTGATAGGTCATAGTTAGGAAAATATATGTCGCCAGCACACCAACAAGCTTGTTTCACAGTGAAAAATCTCTTTATATGAGCACATGGAAAAGCAACATTTCAGGACCATGCAGAAACCCTTTCTCAAGCATGTGGTCATCTTTTATGGTCACGCTGAAAAGCTCCTTTTTCAGGACCACACAGGGATCCTTTATCTGTGGTTATCATTTACGGCACATTAAAAAGCCACCTTTTTGGGAGAGCACAGCAACCCTTCCTCAGGCATGTGGTCATTTTTTATGATCATATTAACCACTTAACCCCCGGACCATATTGCTGGTCAAAGACCAGAGCACTTTTTGCAATTCGGCACTGTGTCGCTTTAACTGACAATTGCACGTGCGACGTGGCAAAATTGGCGTCCTTTTTTTTTCCCCACTAATAGAGCTTTCTTTTAGTGGTATTTGATCACCTCTGCGGTTTTTAGTTTTTGCGCTATAAACAAAAATAGAGCGACAATTTTGAAAAAAAATAATATTTTTTTACTTTTTGCTATAATAAATATTCCCCAAAAATATATAAAAAAAAAATTTCCTCAGTTTAGGCTGATACGTATTCTACATATTTTTCGTTAAAAAAAAATCGCAATAAGCGTTTATTGATTGGTTTGCGCAAAAGTTATAGCGTTTACAAAATAGGGGATAGTTTTATGGCTTTTTTGTTAATATTTTTTTTTTACCAGTAATGGTGGCGATCAGCGTTTTTTTTTTTCGGTACTGCGACATTATGGCGGACACTTTTGACACATTTTTGGGACCATTGGCATTTTTATAGCGATCAGTGCTATACAAATGCATTGGATTACTATAAAAATGCCACTGGCAGGGAAGGGGTTAAGTATGTTCCCTGGGTGTGTTCTAACTGTAGGGGGGGGTGGACTCACTAGAGGAAATGACTGATCGCTGTTCATACATTGTATGAACAGATGGTCAGGCATTTCTCCCCTGACAGGACCGGGAGCTGTGTGGGCACGCGCACGGGAGTCTGGTGCGAGCGGGGGGCGCGCATGCGCTCCTCCGGCGACGCGCGTGCCCCTATTGGCTGCTGGGCGAGGTGACGTATAGCTACGTGCTCTCGCCCAGCAGAGCCGACCTGCCGCCGTATAACAGTTATACAGCAGCTGGTCGGCAAGCAGTTAAAAAGCAACCTTTTCAGGAGCATGCAGAGACCCTTCCTCAAGCATATGGTTCTCTTTTATAATCTTGTGGAAAAGCAACATTTTGGGACTATAAGGGGAACCATTCTTAGGGTATGTGGTGAAGAAGGGTTCGTGCATGGTCCCAAAATGTTGCTTTTGTATCTTATCATACAAGAATAAAGGGTTTTCCCATTGAAACAAACTTGCTGGTGGCATATATTTTACATCAGGGCTATGCAATTAGCGGCCTCCAACTGTTGCAGAACTACAAATCCCATGAGGCATAGCAAGACTTTAACAGCCACAAGCATAACACCCAGAGGCAGAAGCATGATGGGACTTGTAGTTTTGCAACAGCTGGAGGTCCACTAATTGCATATCCCTGCTTTACATGTTGGAAGGCATGGCCAGTCGGGAGTCATTGCCGCATCCTTTTGACCACATGATTGATTGTAGTATGGTGTGCGAAAGGAATATATGCTTTTTATATAGTGTATGTTAGAACACACTCTTCAGCACATTCACCTTATGCATGTGAGAATGTCACCCTCTGTGAAGGCACCAACCCTTTCGTCAATCACTTTTTTAATACTAATAATTATAATAATATTAATAAACAGAGTTTGTATGTACAGCTCATATGGAAGTGTTATACTTTGGTGATATTGCCCGTTCTCAGTACAGGTCCAATTACATTTTTCAAAAGGAGCTACTGGGGTTAGTACCAACCTTGAGAGAAGATTATAGCAGTATCCATAAGAAATACAGTATACTGTTTTTGACCATGGTATTTTTGGTCAGTTTGCAAACATTGGATTGGACACCATATACATGTGGTGTTTGTTCAATCACAATTCTGTGAACTTTTAATTTCTTAGATTACTTTTGAAGGACTTTTGAGAACTCTTTTATCACAAATTGTGTGCTTCCTTATTTTAAGTAGTATTTAAAAAACAAACATTATACTGTTTTTTTTTTTTGGTGTGAGGTATGCATCATTCCTAATTACTATTTAAATTCTTTATATAAAGGCACCTAGGGGAAACTGGTATATAAATATACTGTGGATTATGAATTCAGTTGCTACTCTGCAGCGGGTTTCCTAAGGCCTTGCTCTCGCTGGTCCTGGTTGGCACTGTACCCTTGTGTCACATGAATCTGTGCTGTATATTTTTTCTCACATTTTACAAGCCTGTGTATACTGTACTGAAAGTGCAGAGTAAATATTCCCTCTACCTAAACAATGGGTTCAGGTAGAGGGAATATTTACTCTGCACTTCCAGTACAGTGTAAGGCCGAAACAACTAATCGATTAATCGACAACTAATCGATTATGAAAATAGTAATTGATTAATTTCATAATCGATTAATCGGCCAGTAACATAATGAGGTTAAAAAAAAAATTGGCCCTTTATAGTACAAAAAGACCAAATCGCTACTGTAAATATTACTTTCACTGTCCCACAGTAAAAAAAATGAACCCCTTACAGTAGAGATTATTTGCTCTTTTTGTACTATTTTTTTTTTTAACCCCATTATGTTACTAAACGTCTCAGGCCTGGGTCACACCTTTGTGCTTTTTGGTGCTTTTTTCAGAAACACACTAAAGTTAATTTACATGGTTTCCTATGGGACACGTTCACATACATGATTTTTTCAGCTGCTGCGTATTTGGAAAGGGTAAGGACTTTTTTTTTTTTTAATGCAATATACTTATATACAATATAATATACTTCAATGGAGAAGCTGAAGAAAAGCATGTAATGCGTTTTTGCTGCAATTTGTGTTTTTTAATCTGCCCAGCAACAAATTGGCCAAAAAAATATATAAAAATGCAAATCGCAGCAAAATTACCTTTTTTTTTTTTTTATGGTTATTGACCAATTAATCGATTGATCGAAACAATAATCAACCAACTAATTGATTATGAAAATAATCATTGGTTGCAGCCCTAGTACAGTGTCAGTTAATGTCACTCAGAGGATAAGAATATCATCAGCTATAGGGATTTTTTTTTTTACCATTGCAGCCATATGGGGAACATGAATTCCATTCAGCAGTTAGGCTCACTATGCATCACAACCATATGACAGATTGCAGCTGAGAGTCTATTTTGTTCTATGTGCCTTGGGTTTCAACCCTTTTTAAAAAGTGATTGAACAGAAGCACATGAAAACATATGTACTGTATAGCTATATTTTTATACTGTTTAACATATGGCAGTGTGAAAACATGTATACAGATAAAACACATACAGGTGTCATCATTGCTGACCTGTTAATCCTTTTATGTTTAATTTGCAAATTTGCTCAAAGTGTAAAAATGTTTTGCAGTTATGTAAAGGGTAATAATAACTTAGGTTTATGCTATTGCATGTAAATGTGTATAAGTTTAATATTTATCAATTAATAGTTTAATAAGTTTAATATTTATCATCATATTTATTTATTTTTTGTTTTTTAAACAGATACTCCAATCAATCCAAACCGTCCAAGTTTACCCCAACGTAAGTGATATTATTATTTACATTCATTATATCGATCAGTTAATAATGGGGTCCAGATTCGTCCTTTGTCTATGCTTGGCTGTCAGCTATAAAATGCAGTTAGAACCCAGCCTAGATTTTCTGTGCACTTTTGGGTCGATCAGTCATAAATGTTTACATTTGGCTTTCTGACTTTGCCCATCTTGAGTAAGGGTAGGTGATTCATGTAGCATTTACTTCCTGGAATCCATCTGGCTTTAGCTCATGCATGTAGACAGGGGTGTGTGTTTAGCCAAGAAAATCCCTCCTCCCCTCCTGAAGCCCCCTGGGGTGTATGACATCATTTGCCTAGGCCTGGAAACTGGGAAATGTAAGAAAAAATTTTGAAACAAGTAAATATGATATACATTTTCCTATCTATTTACTAATGCTAGCAGGTCTTATTTGGAAGGGATAATGGACAGCACCTTGTCTGGATATTAGGCCTCATGTAGAAAACTGGAAGGAAAGTATCATATTTGCCCTTGGCCATCAGTCATATGCTTCCTTTTATTTTTAACCAACACCGGAATTTTTTTTAGAATCTAATTGGTTGCTGAAATTAACACCACAGCTTTGCTTTTCCTCCAGATTTTCTACTAGTTCCATTGTGTTTAAAACAAAGCAGCCTCCTGATGACTGCTTAGCTCCATTGACTCTGTATTATTAGACTATTACGGATATGCCATTTAAATAAATAGAATGAATGCCCTAAAGGTTTTGAAATAAAATAGAAACACACTTGGATATCGGCAAAGGGTGTCTCTCTGACTTATTCAACTAAAGGAAGTGTATTTTTTTGTCTGGATTTAATTTCAAACATACACGGCGATGCCAAATTTTGAGAACAATGGATTCTATTTCTGTGATTTTGTGTCCTTTGCCTGACATCACTTATTTCCAAGCGGTTCCGCTCTCCACCTACAAATGGGAAGAGGGCCAAGTAGGTTTCATAGGTTACAGAATAAAATTGGCTGGAATGGTAGTACACATGTAGGAATAAGTGATATTTCCCTAAATCTTAGTAATACTGTCAGTACAGCATTTAAAGGCCATTGCAGTTAAGTGCTTCTGCAAAAATCAATTTTTCATGGTGCTGAATTTAGACATGTTCCGAAGGCCCTGATCTCTCTCAGCTATGTGGGAAGGGTTTTTCTACCCCAGAGTATGTCGATCTGCAAAGAAAAAAAACAAAAACACAGACACATGCTGGTATGAAGCCTATGATTTGTTGACTTTGCTGGGAAATGTGAATATATAGAACAGCTAGTTCATTGTGGACTGGTCAGATGTGTAGCCAGAATTAGACGTTGGAGATGTTTTTAAAGACACTCTCTGTGCAAGACTTTGTAAATAATGTCAAATTTGTTTTCTGTTAACATAGCGGTTTTCTATGGCCTGGACACCCCAACTGTTGTCGGAATTGCCTTTGCAGCATTTATAATTGGTGCCTTATTAACGGGAGCCTTGTGGTACATCTATTCTCACACAGGTATGTCCTTACTATTAAGAATATTTCACTTTACAACTTAAAGTTTAAATAGATGTATATATACACTAGAGCTTTAAAAACTTGCCAAAAGGCTTCGATTTAAATGTATTTAGGTAATGCAAAAATCAGCTGATCAAAACCGATATCTAATGAGTTACCTTTGCAAAGCAGCTGGCAAGAATGGTCAATCTACCTCAAAAATGTATATTCAATGTAATTCGGTGATATGCAATTAGCGGACCTCCAGCTGTTGCAAAACTACAAGTCCCATCATGCCTCTGCCTCTGGGTGTCATGCTTGTGGCTGTCAGAGTCTTGCTATGCCTCATGGGATTTGTAGTTCTGCAACAGCTGGAGGTCCGCTAATTGCATATCCCTGATGTAATTGTTCACTGTGAACCTAAACAAAAAGACTTGGATTGCTGCTCAGGTTCCTGTATCCAAATCCTGTAGACTCACACTATGGGTGGCAGCATGTGTTCAAACTGAAAGAAAAATATCCTTATTACCGCCCTCCAAACAAACCTGATAATCATGCCAGTAAAACCAGCCTCAGTCTAGATCCTTTGACCATGCCACAGATATGTTTTGCCCCTCAGTCACAACAAACAAGTCCCTTCCCTATGTTTTAATTGTGGTTATCCTGCTGGTGAGTGTGTAGCCTGAGCCTGGCCATCATGGATTTTGTTTGTTCAGAAACTTGCCTTCCACTGCTTCCCAAGAAGTAAATTAGAAGGTCCCATGTTGTGTTTCCAAGACTGCAGATAACAAAACATTTGGGTCCCTGGTGTGTAATTCATTTTATATTCCAGTTTCAATGTAACTTGTATACACAATGTGGTAATTCTGAAGGTGTTATACTGTTTGAAAATGTGTGTAGTTCATTTGGTAGTATAGTTGTCACAAGCTTTAAAACTTAAAGTAGAACTATAGGCATAACTTTGATTTTCATTTTAGCGCAAGGGAGAGTTATAACCCCTGTCATATTTTTTTTTTGTTCACCATCTGTGTCCCATTGCGGAGATTTACCTTCAATTCCTTTCCCATAGCCAAACAGCAAGTAAGAGGAAATCGAGTTAGGGGAATTCCTTGGGGACCCCCAGGTCACCAGAACTACAGGTCATACTCAATAAATTTGAATATTGTGCAAAAGTTCATTTATTTCACTAATGCAACTTAAAAGGTGAAACTATATATGAGATAGACTCATTACATGCAAAGCAAGACAGTTCAAGCCGTGATTTGTCATAATTGTGATGATTATGGCTTACAGCTCATGAAAACCCCAAATCCACAATCTCAGAAAATTTGAATATTACATGCAATCAGTAAAACAAGGATTGTACATAGAACAATATCAGACCTCTGAAAAGTATAAGCATGCTTAGGTACTCAGTACTTGGTTTTGGCTCCTTTTGCAGCAATTACTGCCTCAATGCAGCGTGGCATGGAAGCTATCAGCCTGTGGCACTGTTGAGGTGTTATGGGAGACCAGGATGCTTCAATAGTGGCCTTCAGCTCTTCTGCATTGTTCATCTTTCTCTTGGCAATGCCACATGGATTCTCTATGGGGTTCAGGTCAGGTGAGTTTGCTGGCCAATCAAGCACAGTAATCCCACAGTCATTGAACCAGGTTTTGGTGCTTTTGGCAGTGTGGGCAGGTGCCAAGTCCTGCTGGAAAATGAAGTCAGCATCCCCAAAGAGCTAGTCTGCAGAAGGAAGCATGAAATGCTCCAAAATCTCCTGGTAGACGGCTGCAATTACCCCAGACTTAATGAAGCACAGTGGACCAACACCAGCAGATGACATGGCTCCCCAAATAAACACAGACTGTGGAAACTTTATACTGGACTTCAAGCATCTTGCAGTGTGTGCCTCTCCATTCTTCCTCCATACTCTGGGTCCTTGGTTTCCAAATGAGATGCACAATTTGTTCTCATCAGAAAAGAGGACTTTGGACCACTGAGCAACAGACCAGGTCTGTTTTTCTTTAGCCCAGGTAAGACGCTTCTGACGTTGTTTGTTGTTCAGGAGTTGCTTGACAAGAGGAATACGACATTTGAAGCTCATGTCCAGGATCCGTCTGTGTGGTGGCTCTTGATGCACTTTTGAATGGCCTTTTCCTGACAATCCTCTCCAGGCTGTGGTCATCCCTGCTGCTTGTGCACCTTTTTCTTCCACACTTTCCCCTTCCACATAACTTTCTATTAATGTGCTTTGATATAGCACTTTGGGAACATCCAACTTATTTTGCAATTACCTTTGGAGGCTTTCCCTCCTTATGGAGGGTGTTAATGATGGTTTTCTGCACAACTGTCAGGTCATCAGTCTTTCCCATGATTGTGATTCCTTCTGAACCAGACTGAGAGACCATTTAAAGGCTCATGGACACTTTGCAGGTGTTATGGCTTAATTAGCTGATTAGAGTGGGACACTTTGAGCCTAGAATATTGCGCCTTTTCACAATATTCAAATTTTATGAGATTGTTGATTTGGGGTTTTCATGAGCTAATTTCACAATTATGACAAATAACGGCTTGAACTATCTTGCTTTGCATATAATGAGTCTATTTCATATATTATTTAACCTTTTAAGTTGCATTAGTAAAATAAATTAACTTTTGCACGATATTCTAATTTTTCGAGTATCACCTGTAGTGTCACCATTTTGAAGAAAATCTGGGATTTTATTTTACGTTCACTTTTAATGATAATGGTAAACAGGGCAAATAGAGAGGTTGAATCTCGTGGGGGCACATACAGCGATAAATACTGACAAGCGTTCTAATCCCTCTCCCCTCTTTCCAAAACAAAAAATAAAAAGTTTTGCCTTTAGTTATACTTTAAACAAACATCTCCTGTCTGGCAGGGGCAGATCCAGAGTCTAGTCTCAGGAAGGGCACTACCAGAAAATATTTTTTTGGGGGGGAAATTCATCAGGGAAATCACTGGTGTTAGCGCTTCAATGATCACGGCACCATAGTTGTTATGGTGTCAGGATGATTGAAGCACATTATTTCTATCATTACATTGTAAAATAAAATGAAATGGTTCAACTCACCATAATGCAGAATCAGTGGGAGCCCTGTGTGTTACTTGCCACGTCGCCTGCCACCAGATGCAGCTTGTCACTTACCACGTCACCTGCCACATGTTGCGGATTTTCACTTGCCACCTCGCCTGCCACACGTTGCGGATTGTCACTTTTCACACCTTGCTGATTGTCACCTGCCACACGTTGCAGATTGTCACATCACCTGCCACAAGTTGCGGAATGTCACTTGCCTGCCACCAGATGCAGATTGTCACTTGCCACAAGTTGCGGATTGTCACTTGCCATGTCACCTGCCACATGTTGCAGATTGTCACTTGCCCCGCAACCTGCCACAAGTTGCGGATTGTCAGTTGCCACGTCACCTGCCACAAGTTCCGGAATGTCACTTGCCTGCCACCAGATTCAGATTGTCACTTGCCACCTCACCTGCCACCTCACCTGCCACACTTTGTGGATTGTCACTTGCTAAGGTGGTGTTTTGCTTGTCAGAGTCAGGCAGCAGAGAGATGATGTAATCTCTCTGCTGCCTGCACAGTGAGGGCGGAAGTTACTGCAGGGATGCAAGGCGAGCGCGGGGCGGTGAGAGATGATGTCATCTCTCTGCTGCCACGGCTTGTTGATTGGCCAGCCGCCCTCACACCCACAGAGCCAATCAGCTCACTCTCTGACTCTCACTCGCCGCGGCGCCACCCGGTCAGACTCCCCGGTGCACGTGAATTCCGCAACTACCGCCCGCTCAGACTCTCCGGCGGCAGGGAATTCCGCAACTAAAACAAATTTCTCGGGAGTGGCAATTTCCCTGTTGCCCCCCCCCCTCCCTGGATCCGCCCCCTGGCTGTCTGAAAGGACAACAGTTGAAAATACCTGAAAACCATCTAGATCTAAAAATTAGTTAGTATGCCATATTACACAGGAAAGATGAGCATGTTTGTAATATACCAAGATATTACTTAAAAACTGGCCAGGCTGATTATAAATTGGTCTCAACTGCTGTTTGCACTGCTCTGTTGCACATAGATTTTATTTTGAGCTGAACTTTTCCAAATGTGCCAACATTCATTCCAAATGTACATAGTCTTGATGGCCTGCCACAATGATTAGGCAAGGATGGGGCTGTTTAGGGCTTCTGTACGGTGTGATGATTGTTTACAACCATCAAGTGCTAAACATACATGTAAAGTCTCTTCTATCTAGACTTTCCCTTGACCTTTTTTTTTTCTTTTGCTGCTCATTGCTCATTGCTTTTGAGAGTTCTCCCCATCTATAACCATCTCAACTTTGGTTTTTGTGTTTTATATATAATGGCCCAGATTCACGTAGGGCGGCGTAACTATGTGCGGGTGTAGCGTATCTTATTTACGCTACGCCGCCGCAACTTAGAGAGGCAAGTGCTGTATTCACAAAGCACTTGCGTCCTAAGTTACGGAGGCGTAGCGTAAATGGGCCGGCATAAGCGCGCGTATTTCAAAGTAGGCAGGTCGTGGGCGGGTTGTATTTAAATTAAGCTTGACCCCATGCAGATGCATGGCCGAACGAACGGCGCATGCGCGCGCATGCTCAGTATCACCTCGAATTTTCAAAGTAAATTACGCCCGCTCAATGCTTAGTCGACGTGAACGTAACCTACGCCCAGCCCCATTCACGGACGACTTACGCAAACGATGTAAAATACGACGCTGTTCGTACGTTTCCGACGTCCATGCCTAACATGACTTACCCCTGCTTTATGAGGGGTAACTTTATGCCTGTCCGACACCTTACGTAAACGATGTATCTTGATGCGCCGGGCGCACGTACGTTTGTGAATCTGCGTATCTAGCTCATTTGCATATTCGATGCGGAAATATACGGAAGCGCCCCTAGCGGCCAGCGTAAATATGCACCCCAAGATACGACGGCGTAAGAGACTTACGCCGCTCGTATCTAGGCAACAGTGAGGCGTATCTGATTCTATGAATCAGGCGCAGAGATGCGACGCCTCACATTCAGAGTTACGACGGCGTATCTGGAGATACGCCGTCGTAACTCCTTTGTGATTCCGGGCCAAAGTGCGCAAGCACAATCCAGTAATTCTATGGGCGAGAAAAATCGGGCAAAGTGCCAATAGGAACACACAAATTAATATAAAACACATCCCCTGTACATTCCATATTTCTACATATAAAGCTTCCTCCACCCTTGTGGTTTTGGGAATTGATCCCTCAGAACACAGCTGAGCTATTCTATGCCACAAATTGTTTGTCTCTGCAAAACTGAAACCTTTCAGTCTAAAGTTACAGCAAAAGAGTAACTCACTGCTATATATACAGTGATTGACTATGGCATTGCAGAAGCAATTGACTGTAATAAGAAATCAGTACTGTTTTCCAAATTAAATGAGGCTTCTGTGATCTGAAAATAGAGCATATTCTTAGCGATTCTGTTACTGGTAATTTACCTTTAGCGACAAAATCACTAGTATGGCATGGCCATTAGGGCTTTGGGATCTGTATGTAATTTACTTTTATTCCTGAATAGGAATGAGCTGAATGCACTTGAGTTCAGCTCAAGGCAGGTTTGGTGGTCATTACTAAAGATCACGCGCCCAATCCAAACCTCGCTGAATGGTTACAAAAACAGTAATGACCATTTTCTAGGCTAATAGGCAAGGAATTTGCAAACAAATAGCATGGGGGGGGGGGGGGTTGAACACTGGGGAATATGTACCAAAGCAAAAAAAACTTAGTTTGGCGGGGAGCAGAGATTTAAAAAATGCTTAAAGGGCAACATTAAATATCATGTCTGGGGATGCGCTTAACCTGCCTATGACGTGGTGCATCTCTCATTAAACTGGCATGGATTTTAAGGGTGATACCCCATGCAAAAAAAAAAAAAAAAAAGTGTCCTGACCCGAAAAGGGGGAGGGGCGTATGCCCACCCCTACCCCGAATCATACCAGGCCACATGCCTTCAAAATGGGGGGACCTGATGAATATGGGAGTCTGCAGATACCATCCCTTCCCTCTATGACAGGGATCCTCAAACGACGGCCCTCCAGCTGTTGTAGGACTACACATCCCATGAGGCATTGTAACACACTGACATTCACAGACATGACAAGGCATGATGGGAATTGTAGTTCCTGAACAACTGGAGGGCCATAGTTTGAAGACCCATGCTCTGTGTGAATGAGCAAGAGGTAGATAAAGACAGACACATTTTTACAAGTCCTTAATAAAAGAAAAGTCCCACAATATACCGTAAATCTATCGTCATTCACATTATCCAACATGCACTCACAATGAACGACGCCCCCTAAACCGCTGAAAAATAATTCCTTTGGCTGCAGACACAATCTGCTCCCATTGCTCGATCACAACTGACTGACATCTTTCAATCCCCATCTCTAAATATGCACAAAATGATTGGGGTCTTCTGGGTGATATCTTTAATCAAATGTGGTCATGTGGCCATATCTGGTCAGAGACATCAGCACTATTTCTGCCCCCTTGTCTACATGGCCTCCCAGAAAATTAATGGGGTCAGGTGAAGTCACTCATTAATGATAAGGCAGGTACCCACACCTTTGGCTTCCTTAACAGCCATTGACAGAGGGTGCCATCAATAGTTGCTATAAATGCTGTTAGATCCAGCACCTGCTGATTGCTTAACAACCATTGACAAGAAGCTGTCATATTAAGTAGGTGATTAAAAAAATCCTTTGGCCGCAGACACAATCTGCTCCCATTGCTCTTTCATTACTGACTGACATCTTCCAATCACCATCTCTAAATCTACACAAAGGGATGGTGTTTCCTAAGGTAATATCTTTAATCAAATGTGGTCATGTAGCCAAATCTGGTCAGAGACATCAGCACTACCTCTGCCTCTTTGTCTACATGGCCATCCAGCAAATGAATGGGGCCGGGTGAAGTCACTCGTCATTAATGACGAGGCAGGTACCTACACCTTCTGCTTCCTTAACAGCCATTGATAGAAGGTGCCATCAATAGTTGCTATGAATGCTGTTGTGCCAGCACCTTCTGATTCCTTAACCACTTCGGCACTGCGTCGCTTTAACTGACAATTGCGCGGTCGTGCGACGTGGCTCCCAAACAAAATTGGCGTCCTTTTTTTTCCCACAAATTGAGCTTTCCTTTGGTGGTATTTGATCACCTCTGCTGGTTTTATTTTTTGTGTTATAAACAAAAATAGAGCGACAATTTTGAAAAAAAAATGATATTTTAATAACTTGCGAATTTGAACGATTGCAACGGCTCAAATTCGCAAAAGAATTCGCAGCAGTGTGAACCCAGCCTTAAACTGTTAAAACCGTTAAGTTGGTCTTTTGTTATGACTATTAAAAGCATCAGTATGTGCTAAGTTCTGGTCAGTAAGGTATTGTGGTTTATGACGTTAGTTTCATCTAAAGCTATTTTGGAAAATTACTTTCAAAGTTATTACTTATTAAACTTTTTGTTAATAATCATAGAAAACCAGAAATAGTTCAATGGTGCACGAGTAAACACAATCAGGTTTAATGGTCTATTGTTTACATGTTAATACTTGTCTTTATTTAATTATTGATTGATTACTGAAATGTGAACATGCACGGTTTAGTAATTGATGTTATATTTGTTTGTAGTAGATAAGCAGTGGTGATGTCAAGCCAGAAACTTGTATGTCTCAATGGAGCCCCCTAGCTATTGGCTAGTGTAGAGCAATCCTTATATACTCAGCAGTTCTTTCACATTTTATATTCATGCAGCAAACATCTGGAAAGCACATATTTGAAATGTTATGGATTGAATGACCAACTAACTTTGTCAGTGAAAGTAACACATGCCCTGACATCGGTCAGTGGGAGTAAAAATGCCCCTTTATTGGTGGTCATTGGAAATAATAAATTCCCCGGTGTCAGTGGAAGTAATAAATGCCCTGGCGCCAGTGTAAATAATAAATGCCCCAACTTCATCGAATGTTAAAAAAAAATCTGACATCAATGGGAGTAATAAATGCCCATGCTTCATTAGAATTAAAAAGTGTGCCTTTTTTGGTGGTAATTGGAAATAAAAGTTCTGGCTCTCTGGCAGCAGTCAGGAGACGTAAAAAATGTCCCTGCATCAGTAGTCAGTGGGAGGAATGATTCCCCATGATTGGTGTCAGTGGGATTGCAAAAGGCATCCACCCCAGCATTGGTGACCTGCTGTCACTCTGCAGTGATTGATTTACCACCAATGAATGTTTGGTGAAAGTAAAATTCACCGCTTTAAAAGTATTAAAACAAACCCTTACCCTGTTCCTTTTAAAATGAAACCTTAAACCTTAAAGTGTTACTAAACCCAGAAATATGAAAATAGTTCATCTGCTGCCCCTCCCCCACAGCTAATAAATCTTCTTTTTACATTAAAATATTGCCACTATATAACTTTTTGGATGATCTCCATACCACGGTTACATTATCAACTGCACAGTTTCCCCAGTGGTGAAAGTTCAGGTAGGAGGAGATTTCCACTTCAGCCTGTATACACGCTCACATGTGTGATGTCAATATCATGTGACCTGGCTAGCTCTAATCAACAAGTAAATGTTCTCTCCAGCTTAAGGCCAGGTTCACACCTATGCGAATTGAGTGCGGTTTAAACCGCATCTAATTCGCAGGACATTTCAAAATACATTGTTTTCAATGAGGCTGGTTCACATATGTGCGATGCATCCGCACTGCGTATTGCCTCCAAACCGCATGCGGTTTTTATGTCTTGCGGTGCGGCTCAGGTGCGAATTCAGTCCCATTATCTTCTATGGGTACGCATCTAATTCGCACATGTGTTCAGTTCTCTGCAGGAATTTCTCTCATTCAGCTCAATACAATTCTCCCCCACTCTCCTCTCACCCGGAACTTCTCCCAGGTCTCCAAATTCGCACCTGATCTGCAGCTAAACCGCAGTTGATCTGCAGAACACCCTCTAGAGAAATTTGCAACGACAACGCAGCTCAAAAAAGCAACGCACTAGTGTGATTCCGGCCTCAAAGACACAACTGAGCACATGCAGGTTGGCTACTCTGCCTGTGTTTGCTGGCCTTCCCCAGATAGACCATACAGGAGAGGAGGATCTGTGCATACAGGATAAAACAGCCTTTTTACACAATTCAGAGGATTAACCCCTTGAGTTCCACAGTGAGTATAACAAGCATGCTGTTCTGCATATACAGACAGATTGTGGGTTTAGCAACACTTTAATTTTTTTTTTTAAATCAGCACAAGGGACGTTATCTACATTTAATATGAAGTGTCCCTTGTGCTGCTGTCAATTTTCATAGTGAAAATCTGTAGTTTTCCACCCCCTCCCTTACCCCACAGTGTTATTTTTCTGATGCTTCAAGTGGTTAATACCAGTGCTGGATCTGTGACAGGCATTAAGCAAAAGTGCACAACTATGACCTTTCATTCATGTGCCAATCCTCCATTCATAGAGCACTTTTCAATTATGGAAGCTTTAGTACAGCATCTATTAATGGAGGAGGGAACGGAAAGGGTGGGAATAGTCGGCACTCTTCATTGTTGCCTATCACAGGTCCAGCTTTGGTTTTAACCCCTGCAGCACCAGAAGATTACCACTGTAGTATATGAGAGGGAGACAGAGAACTTTAGATTTCCACTTTGACAGCAGCAAAAGGCACACTTCACATACAATTTGGGTAATGTCCCTTGTGCTAATTAAAAGTAACTACCTTACCATTGAGTTTTATCCTGAGGCCTCACTCTATTCCTGCTACAAAATGTACCCCCGCTACAATGTTGGCTTTCTTCTTAAAGCGGATGTGCCATGGGAAAAAAATATTAAAAGCCAGCAGCTACAAATACTGCAGCTGCTGACTTTTAATATTAGGACACTTACCTGTCCTGGAGTCCAGCGCCGATCGCAGCAGAGGACGAGCGATCGCTCGTCTCTCTGCTGCTCTCCACGCTGAGGGAACCAGGAAGTGAAGCGCTGCTGCTTCACTGCCCGGTTCCCTACGGCGCATGCGCGAGTCGCGCCGCGCCCGCCGATTGGCTCCCGCTGTGTGCTGGGAGCCGAGTGTTCCCAGCACACAACGGGGGGGGGGGGGTGACGGGATGTGACGGAATGCCCGTCTTTTGCCCGTGAATGCCGGGCCGGAAGTGGGTGCAAATACCTGTCTTTAGACAGGTATCTGCACCCCCTCCCCCCTGAAAGGTGTCAAATGTGACACCGGAGGGGGGGAGGGTTCCGATCAGCGGGACTCCACTTTAGGGTGGAGAACCGCTTTAACATTAAATTAACCCAAAACCAATACTAATCTTTTTGGCTTTGAAGTAGTTTGAAAGAGTTGATAATCTGCAAACAATTTATTAAATTGTCTGGAACATAATATTAGTAATATAATTTATATTTTTATACAATTTTATATTTAAAATTTCTTTTATCTAACTTATACTAAGGGGTCTATTCAATGCTGTATCCTGGCCTAGGCCAACAAGGCCCAGGCCTAGGTCAGCACTTTGTATGGGGGCAGCAAGGAAAGAGTCCCCGCCGGCTTGTGCTACACTATTAGTGTAACACAAGCTGCTTCTAATTTTGACTGTCCTATTATCCTGGACTACAAACCTTCCTCACTGTGCTATATGTTTTCTGCCTCACCATTGGTTGGCATGGTTATATCTTCTAACACACGACCGGTTTCCTCGGCAGAATCCATCAAGAAACTTGGTGGGAGAGCTTTTTTGCAGAGGAAACCGGTCGTGTGTACATTTTTCATCGAGGAAACTGTCGAGGAACTTGACGAGCAAAAAAGAGATCAAGTTCTCTTTTTCCTCGACGGGAGTCTGAATTTGGTCGTCGTGTTCCTCGTCGGGCTGGTTTTCGATGAGAAACTTGAGCGTGTGTATGCTAAGAAACCCGAGCTTGCTCAGAATAAAGTATGAGACGGGAGTAAAAGTAGCGTTTGTAATGGAGATAACACATTTTTCTAGCTGTAACAGACTGAAAAGTGCAAATCGTCTCTTAACAAACATTTACTTAACACGCAAACACATGAGATTAGCAAAACCAGCCCCAAGAGTTTAACCAGTGGAATGAAACTTCCCCTGCCGTTGTATGTGTTGTATGTCACCGCGTTTGAGAACGAGATTTTGTCTTGACAGTGTGTATGCAAAGCAAGCTTGTTGAGTTCCTCGACAAGCCTAACAAGGAACTCGATGAGGAAAACCATGTGTTTCGCCCGACGAGTTCCTCGGTCGTGTGTACGAGGCCTTAGTCCTCTCCATAAAATTATTAGCAAATTGTGCTTAAAGTAGAACTATAGGCAACACTTTTTTTTTCAGTTTGGATAGAGTAAGGGTGGGTTATAGCCCCTGTCAGTGTATTTGTTTACCATCCCTGTCCCATTGCATAGATTTCCCTTCACTTCCTGCCCCATAGCCAAACAGGAAGTGAGAGGAAATCTTTGCAAATTAGGGGAATACAATCCCCCCCCCCCCAGGCCCTAAGAACTAGTGTCCCCACTCAAAAATTTCAGGGCGGGTCTTAAACAGAAATGTGGTTTTCACCAAACATTCTCTGGTAGAGAATCAATCACTGTTTGCTAAATGCCAGATTCACTGCTTTTTAATATGACCCTGTGAGGTTGATTTACTAAAACCGGAAAGTGAAAAATCTGGTGTCGCTGTACATTGTAGCTAATCAGCTTCTAACTTCAGCTTGTTTAACTACTTGCCGACCTGCCGCCGTCATTCTACGGCGGCAGGTTGGCTCTCCTGCGCGAGAGCCCGTCATACTACGTGGGCTCTCTCGCAGGCCACTAGGGGCGCGCTCGCCCCCGACTTCCGTACACGTGCCTGGCAGGCGCGATCGCCGCCGGGCACATGCGATCGCTCGTTACAGAGCGGGGACCGGGAGCTGTGTGTGAAAAACACACAGCTCCCGGTCCTGTCAGGGGGGGAAATGCTGATCCTCTGTTCATACAATGTATGAACATAGGATCAGTGTTTCCCCTAGTGAGGCCACCCCCCCACAGTAAGAACACACCCAGGGAACATACTTAACCCCTTCCCCGCCCCCTAGTGTTAACCCCTTCACTGCCAGTGGCATTTTTATAGTAATCCAATGCATTTTTATAGCACTGATCGCTATAAAAATGCCAATGGTCCCAAAAATGTGTCAAAAGTGTCCGAAGTGTCCGCCATAATGTCGCCATACCGAAAAAAATCGCTGATCACCGCCATTACTAGTAAAAAAAAATATATTAATAAAAATGCCATAAAAATACCCCCTATTTTGTAAACGCTATAACTTTTGCGCAAACCAATCAATAAACGCTTATTGCGTTTTTTTTTTACGAAAAATATGTCGAAGAATACGACCTAAACTGAGGAAAAACTTTTTTTATATATTTTTGGGGGATATTTATTACAGCAAAAAGTAAAAAAATATTCATTTTTTTCAAAATTGTCGCTCTATTTCTGTTTATAGCGCAAAAACAAAACCGCAGATGTGATCAAATACCACAAAAAGAAAGCTCTATTTGTGGGGAAAAAAGGATGCCAATTTTGTTTGGGAGCCACGTCGCACGACCGCGCAATTGTCAGTTAAAGCGATGCAGTGCCGAATCGCAAAAAGTACTCTGGTCTTTGACCAGCAATATGGTCCGGGGGTTAAGTGGTTAAAGAGGAACTGTCTGTTTACATCATTTGTAATAAAACATCTTTTCCATTCTGAAGCTTCCCTCAAACCACTTTGCATATTATTTTATATATACTGTGATTCTGTACTTGTCAAATATGCTGCAGAAATCTCCCTCCACTGAGTCTGGCGGCAACCATTTTAACTGTGGGCAGCTGAAGCTGAAGCTGCTGCCTGTTAATTTCCTGGATTTACACAGACACGCACACCTCCAGCTCTGCAGCTCTCATTGGTCATCTTATGACTCATCCCCCCTCACTTCCTTGCAAACTTTCACGAGAGTGAGAGAGAGAGCTGTGCATAATGCCATAAGCCTAGGCTTTTTACCAGACAAGAAACAGGAAGTGGGTTGCATAAGGTTACTGGCAGAAAAAAATGTTTTGTTACCCCAGTGATCATTACAGTATCACCATGAGAACCCAGATAACAGTAAAAACATGGCAAATGATTTAACCTTTCTGCAGTTCCTTCAGAAAAAAAAAAGCTTAGCTGTATTCGGGGCTCCAAGTTTTTTGCCTGTGTCATAGATTGTTTCACAAGTTGGCATGTTATAAGGAATCAAATCTCAGGTAATTGCTAATATTGTTTCCCTATAGCCCCTCTAAGACCCACAGAAACCACAACAGCTAAGGCAGCACATTTGTGGTTTGTGAAGTCAATGGAATCTGCAAGGTGGAAATTCTAGACGCTAAAACTGCATTTGTACAAATTCTTTAGGAAACAAGAACTTGGAAGCCAAGATGAAATGATGTAACTTTTATTTTGGGTCTTAGGGAGTTGGTAACACTGCCAGCTTTTTGATGGCAGTTTTACACATTCTGTACTATAGGAAATGACCTGCTCACGGTGGGTACCTAGCAGGTTTTCTGACCGCTTAGGTTTTTTTTTGTGTAATGTATAATGTGGTGTAATTTAAATATGAATTTCAGACAAATAAACAAGACAGAAATGAATGCAGCTCTGAACTGAGGAAGGGAGAAGCAGTACAAGAAGCTGATAAGATGGGCTGTACTGCAAAAACCATGTTAATAGCAAGAGAGAGCAAGGGGGTGAAGAAATGAACTTATTGGCCAGCCACAGGCTGGGGGGGGGACACAATCTGTAAGTGTTACTAAACTGCAGTGGAGAAAAGAACAGGTTTTCTATGACAAACAGGGCTATGCTGTGAGGTAGAGCAGTGTAAATCTCAGAACTGGATGGACAGAGATACAAATCCTTTTGCAAGTAAACAAGATTCCTTTTATATATTTCATATTTGTATTTATTAGTTTGCATGGAGTTAAAGCCCTGTACACAAGGGCCAGAATCTCGTCAGGAAAAAACCCTTGTTTTTCCTGACGAGATTCTTGGCAAGAATCTCTTGACGCCCGAGTGTACAGACACTCTTTTCAAAAGAACCGCGGTGAGAACGGCGAGCGGAGGAGTCGCCTGGGCGGAAGGAGAAAGTGGGACAGGAAGTCCCACTCCTACCGAACCCCCCCCCCCAAAAAAAAAAATTACATGTCAAATGTGGCATGTAAAGGGGGTGAGAGTGCTTAAAGTGTAAGTTCCACTTTTGGGTGAAACTCTGCTTAAGAGCAATTGTATCAATGCATTTTGAAGAGCAGTTATATATTTATTGAATTTGTTCACTGGATATAGGTTATTTTTCGTTTCCAATAGTTTTTTATTAAATTTTTTTTTCAAGACAAAAAAAAAAGAGAGAAAAAAAAAAAAATAGGGTGTACAGAAATAAAAAAGAGAGGGGGAGGGGGAGAAACAATCATAGCCTCTATTCGGAGGACTAGCATAGATACAAATGTTTGCAGGTCACAAGCAAATCATTAACTCAACTTTTAATACTCTTACTGCAATCATCTATCATGACGGATAACTTAGACCCTGCCCCGGGTCTGTCATTTGAGGCACTATCTAGACCCATGGGGTCAACAAGTAACAGTCAGTTAAAGCTGATTCAATATATTAACCATGGGAAACAGCCTTATAAATGTATAAAAAGGAGAGGGAAGAGAAGTAAGCAAGATAGAGAGGAAAAGGAGGGAAAAGAAGAAAAGAGAAGAAGAAAGGGAAAAAAAAGAAAAGGGAGGATGGTGCATCCCTACCCCGGCGGCGAGAGGGAGATATCAGAATAGTATAAACCCGTTCATTGGCACAGATCAATGTACCGTCGTGAGATAAGAGATCCAAGGTCCCACACCTTGTCAAAAACCGCTACTCTGTCGTTCAGAATGGCTTGACATCCTCTCGTTCACCATAATCCAAGACAATTTAGACTTAAGTAGACAAAATGGGACAGTGGGGGACCTCCAAGACTTCGCAATGGTTATTCTAGCTGCCACAAAGATAAAAGCTATCAGTTTTCTCAAGTGTTTTGTTGTTCCCTCCACCAGGCGTCCCAGCAGTGCATGGAGAGGCGACTTAACAAGATTCACCTGGGTTAGAGAGTAGATAAAATTATAAGTGCGTATCCAAAAACGTCTCACCCTTTGGCACGTCCACCAAATGTGGTACATAGTACCATCCGCACTGCACCCCCTGAAGCACTGCGGAGACGCCCCCGGGACAAAGCTAGCAATACGTGCAGGTACCATATACCAACGCAATAGTACTTTATAATTAGCCTCTATTATAGAGGTGTTGATATATGACTTAGAGGCTCCCTGGATCAGCTTACTCCAGTCCGCCATGTCCAGTTCCATACCAATATCCTGTTCCCACTTAGTCATATAGGCCATTTTTTGGGTACCAGAAGACAGCAGTCCATAAATCAATGATATGTGACCAGAGTGTTTGTCAAAGGTTCTGCAGAGTTGTTCCATAGCCGTAGATGTAGTAAGATCAGAAGTGCGATTTAAAGATTCCAGAAAATGCGTAATTTGAGCATATCTAAAGTATTCAGAGTTCGGAAGACCGTATTTCTCCTGCAGAACCGTTTTTGACAAAGCCCCCTTATGATCGCACAGATCTGCTATCCTCAATAAACCCTTATTGGTCCACCAGGAGAAGTCCTGGGGACGGAGACCCGGGGTGAACAGGGGATTGTGAAATAAGGGCGCCATCGGAGTGTGTGGCGACTTGAATCCGTAAGTTTTTGACAAGCGATCCCAGAGGCCCAGGGAAAACGATAACGACGGGCACATCATAGATGGTCTATCCCGTCCCCTCAGCCACATAAGGTGGCTGACCTCTCTGTCTGGGTTCAGAGAGGACTCCAACCCCATCCAGAGCGGCTTGGACCGACCAGTATGAAATCGGATCAACTGGGCCAGTTGAGCTGAATGGAAATATTTTAGAAGGTCCGGCATACCTAAACCGCCGCCCGATTTCGGAGAGTATAGTGTCTTCTTGTTCACCCTAGGCCTCTTATGGTCCCATATGTACTCGAGTAATTTAGCCTGAAACCTCTTGAGGTCCGCCCCAACTACAGCTATTGGGAGGGCCCTGAAAAGGTATAACACCTTTGGTAAAATGGTCATCTTGACCGAATACAGCCTGCCGAACCACGACGGGGGTTTGTTTGACCACCTTTGAAGGTCCTCCAGCAACTTTCGAAACAGTGGGGGGTAGTTTTTCTGATACAACGTAGTAAGGGTTGGAGTTAAGTAAATACCCAGATAAGGGAGTGCCTCTTCCTGCCAGCTAAAAGAGTAGTGTCCGCGCAAAGCACGAACTACATGGGGTTGTAAAGAAATGCCAAGAGCCTGGGATTTGGAATGATTGACCCGTAAACCTGTAAATGCCGCAAAATGTCCCAGCACCGCGTTTAGAGTAGGCAGTGAGGAGACCGGGGAGGAGAGGAGCATCAACATGTCGTCCGCGAACAGCGCACATTTATGCTCCCGCCCTCCACAACTAACCCCTAATATATCAGGATGTATTCTAATCTTGGTCGCCAAGGGCTCCAAAGCCAGGATGAACAACAAAGGAGATAGCGGGCAACCTTGTCGGGTACCCCTATTTATAGAAATATCCCGGACTTATAGCCTTGACCAGCAAGTTTGCAATAGGGGCGCTGTATATTGTTTGGAGTGTTGTCAGGAATCTTGCGCCAAACCCGTATCGTCCTAGTATAAAAAAAAGATAGTCCCAAGACAGGGAATCAAACGCTTTTTGCAGGTCTAACGAGAGCAGTAGAGCTCCCCTCCGTCCGCCGCCATCCCAACCCGAATTTATCGCGGATATGATGTCAATGATTCTCCTAGTCTGATCTGGGCCTGTCTGTGTGGTACAAACCCCACCTGGTCCGGGTGGATATATCGAGCTAGAAACGAGTTCACACGAGTGGCCAGTATTTTTGTCAGTAATTTAAGATCCACATTGATCAGTGAAATTGGGCGATAATTTGTGCAATCACTATGATCTTTATTAGGCTTAGGGATGACATGTATGACGCCCTATCTCCTGTGACGGGGAGAGGGAGCCCTTTTCGCAACCCATTGAAAAAGGCACAAAGGCGCGGTGCTAGGATTTTCAGTATATTTACGGTAATAGTGTCCAGTAAACCCATCCGGACCAGGCGATTTAGAAGGGTTCAGGGATTTAATGGCCGCCACAGTTTCCTCTATAGTAAATTCTTCCTCCATTAGATCTACATGGTCTTTGGTTAACTTGGGGATGGGTATATCTCGCAAAAATGCCTCTGCCTGATTTTGATTAAAATCACCCGAAGATTTATATAGTTTGGAGAAAAACGACGAAAACTCTTGAAGTATTTTGTGGGGGTTCTGGGTGACTTGGCCAGTCCCGAGACGTAATTTAGGGAGAGCGGGATTAACGGCCTAGGTGTTAGTTTTCTTGCAGCAATTTATTCGGTTTTGTCTCCCAAGGAGTAAAATCTATGGCGCGACCACCTTAGATATTTCTCCGCTTTCGTAGTAAGACTCAAATTCAGAGCTGTACGCGCTTCATCGATTTGAGATCTAAAATCGAGGTGTGGGTTAGATTTTTGCTCACGCAAGATGCGCCGCAACTCTTCATCCTGTTGACATATCATGCGTTCACGCTCCCTCTTAACCTTAGTGGCAAGCTGTATAAACGTGCCCCGAATCGTGGCCTTATGGGCCGCCCATAGCGTCACTGGGGAGGAGACTGAAGAGAAATTTTCTCTAAAATAGTTCTGTATCGCCCGCTCAATTTCTCCCTCAAAGATCGGATCGTTAAGCAGTGATTCGTTCATACGCCACGATGGTGGGCTTGATTTAGCCCAAAGATCAGTTAGCACTACTTGAACCGAAGAATGATCCGACCATGCTATTGGGAGTATCTTTGCAGACGAGACAAAACGAAAGCAGGGGAGAGAACGTGAACACATGGTCTATGCGTGAATATGTCCTGTGTACATAAGAGTAGTGTGTAAAGTCCCTATCAGTTGGGTGAGCATCCCTCCATACATCTATCAGGTCGTAACTATGTAGAAGACGCGCCAGTGCCCCACTCAATCTAGAGGCGTGTTTTAAAAATCCCCTTCTCAGAGCTCGATTTATCAAGAACCCGATCTAGCGACGTGTTGCTATCACCCTCCCAGGATCACATGGCCCGCCACATGGGGCATTATGGTCTCCAACATGGTGTGAAAGAAAGTTAGTGACCCGTATTAGGAGCATAGTACGACAGGAAGGTGACCTCGCTCTCGTTATTTTCCCCACCACCATGACATATCTACCCTCCTTATCTCTAAGTACAGTGGTAGGCGTGAATGGGGACCTTCTTGGCAAAACAAATAGCAACCCCACGTTTCTTATCAGGGCCATTAGACGAATACACCGTTGTGTATCTCGCATTTAAATATCTAGGGGCAGAAGTCTTTGAAAATGTGTCTCCTGTAAGAGCAAAAATATCCACCCCCATCTTGTGATATTGCTGGAAGGCCTTCGCTCTTTTAGTGGGGGAATTGATACCCTGCACATTATGTGTAAGAATGGTGTATTTGACAGGCGGCCCGTCAGCCATGGTGATTCGGCAGGCTGTACTCACGGTTTTGAAGCTTCGAGGACTCAGGCTCGATACGTCCCGGGCATTGTAGTTGTATCTCATTTCGGGAGGGGGATGCACCAACAGAGAAGTGAACTCGAGAAAAGAAGAGAAAGATCAGGTTATGGAGGAAAAGACATAGAAAGAACCGGCATATATTCATCTTATCACAGGCTATCTTAAACCGGTTTAATAACATTTGTGTCCGGGAGAAAAACCGGAGAAAAAAGAAAATGAACAAAAACATCCAAATAATCGAAAAGAATGGAAAGGAGGGGGAAAAAAATATTTCCCCCCTCCCCTCCATTGACACACCGTTAATCAGCGTGTATTCGGGGGGTGTAAAAACACCCGATATAGGTTATTTTTAATACGTTGCAGAGACCATCAATCCTTTTACAGCAGTTCTGGCTCAAAGAAAGTTACAGCATATTTTACATACCAGAGCTGTATTAAAGTGGATGTAAACCCGATTCATGAAATTTAAAACTGGGCACATATATCTACAGTGTTTTTTTTATCCCTCTCCAAAGCCCTAAGTCCCGTGGCTTTCTCCTGCTCCATTCTTCTGTTATCTGCCTGATAACTTCTAACAAGTTCTTTGACACACATGATAAAACCAGACTGAAATTTGTGTCTAAAAAAAGATTAGCAGACAGCTGGTCAATTCACAGCACAGCTCTGCACGTCTCTGCCTATAAGGAGAGGTGGTGTGCGCCTTTCCTCCAGTCAGCTGTCCCACAGTGTATGGCAAGACTCCCCTCCCCCTGCTGGAACAGGAAGAGAAAAACAGGATGTGCACTTTCTAAACAATATATAAAGCCGAAGACAGCAGATATACATGTAAAACTTATGTAGGGAGATTTGTTTCATCTCTGTGTATTAATTGAGGCTGTTCACTTCACTGGATATATGTGAGGGTTTACATCCACTTTAAACCTTTGGTGGGACTGAGATAATGTGAGTGGGCCTCAATCATTAAAACATCTTACTTTTGGCCAGATCAGTTTGTAAGGTGTAAAAACAAAACACAGGAATATCAAAATTAAACAGTTTTTTAGGGAGGCTATATGCGCTTTCACACTTTTTTATATTGTGAAAGATAATGTTACGCCGAGTAAAAACTCCCCAATCCATCCATGTCTCCATGCTTTACTTTGTTGAGAAATCACTTTGAAATACAGCCCCCTAGCATTTCTGGCCATGGCCATCTTTAGTAAGGGCAGATGATTAGTGTAGCATTTAATTCCTGGAATACATTTGCCCTCAGGCATGAAAGCAGGAGGATGTGCTTAGCTGAGAAAGCCCCTCCTCCCCTCCTGAAGACTTCTGGGATGTATGACATCATTTGCCAGGGAATGGAAACCAGGAAGTAACTGAAGAAATGTAAAAAAAAAAAAAAAAAGAGTAAATACGATATACTATATTTAGTAATGCTAGTGGCATAAGGATTAAGAACAGTCAAAGTTGTTTGAGAGAGTGAAGTTCCACTTTTACGCTTGAACCCCCGACAAGTACAAGCAGGTAAATTACAGATCAAGATATGAGGGTGAGGGGGCTGCTAACAATCTGGGGAGCAATAACTGTGTGGGGATGAGCTTATGAAGAAAGAAAGGATCAGTTGTTAGGTAGAAGTAGAAGAAGCGCAAGAAGAGAGCAGGAGGTGTTGGGAAGAGCGGAGTGAAAGGTTTGGGTGATAATTTGAGACTGGGATGGTGATGTTTGGGGCAGAAGTGTGTATGCTTTTGTATGTTGTTCATATTTTTAGTTGTATCCCTTGGGCTAAGCAGAAGCCACTGCAGGGATTGGCACAGAGGGGTGGTGGACACTGAAGGGTTGGTAAGGTGGTTTAGGTGGCAGCAGCATTTCTGATAGACATGACCCATGATGTTAGCATGTAACCATATAGCAATTAGAAGAGGTCAGGTCTGGACAGCCGCACTCCTATAAAAACATATTTATTGTGCAAAATAACGGAAGTACAAACCACAGCAGGGTACAGGATAACAAACTGACGCATTTCACACTCTCAACAGTGCTTAGTCATTGCTATGACTAGTTGCTATATCCTTAGCTTGTACCTGCTGCTTCCACCTTGAGGAGAGTGTAATTTCCACACATCCACCTGGAGCGATGATCCCTTCCCCAGCACGTAGCCATATGTTGTGATGCTTTCCTTTAACTAAGTATATCTAACTTGTGTAGTTCAGATTTGTCTCCTCTCAATGTCTGCTTTTTCAATATGTCAGATCTGTTATTTATACAGAGTTCTCTTCCAGTAGCCTAAATCATAGTGAAATGTAAATTCAGAAGATATATCACTGTCTTTGTCGTGACATTTAAGAAGAGGGGAATAGAAATGAAGTAAAAACAGAATCTGGAAATCATGTCATTTTGTAAAGTAGAATCACATCTGTGCAGAAAAAGGCATATTTGAAACTTCTGCAAAACTTGCAGTAATAGGATTTGAGCGGCTCTGGGCAGCCCGCTCTGATCTCAGGTTTCTGCACATTGTAGGTAAGATCTGGGTTTGGATAAGTCACGAGAAGAGATCTTTTGCCTAATCAAGTTTTTTGCTTGGGGGGGGCAGAGAGCATTGCACAAAGATTACTATTACAGTGTGGATGAGGATCGCAGAGTACCAACAAACAATGCGTTGCTGTACCAACCAGCAACAAAGAAGCGAATACTGTGCTAATACATAATGATCATTTGTATTAACCAGATGTTTCTATAGTATGTTTTTGATAATGTCTAGCCATCTGTTTCTGGAACCAAAACACCAGAAATTTCTTAATTTTCCTCTTCTTTTCCTAACCCTTTCTTGACTAGGGGTTTGTATTTTGCAGGCTTGCAATACTTAAAGGGGTTGTGCAAGTGTGTTGAGTATAGCCTCATATAAACAAAGTAGCTAATCTTAATGCGTACCATTATCCAGATTAATATAGAAACAAAAAGGATAGGGGGACAGGGACAATTAACAGTGGCTAATGCTGACCCTGTAACATTCCCTCCCCCTGGAATTGATGGACTGTTTCGGTACTTGGTAATAAACAACATACATATGTATAAAAGAGAATTTTATTACACATAAAATTGTTACAAAGGTTGCATAATTAAAATTGAAAGAACAGAGACTCAAGGGTCCCCCCAAGAATTATCTGTTATTACAAACATATAGACTGGTCTGTGCCTCGACTAGTTTTGCGGTATAACCGCTTCCTCAAGAAGACCAATCTATAAAGCAAACAATACAATTAATTTAAGCAAATATAATAATGCAACAGTAGCCAGTATTACAGCATAAAAGGGAGTAATAATACAACAACATAGCTTACCCAATGTTTAGGTGGTCATGTGCGGCATCGGACAGCCCGAGCAAATGACCCCTTGCGGCGGACAAGGGGGATAATACGGAAATCTCTGGATAAGGCATGGTATAGGTAAGAATTCTGATAGTAACAATTACAATTAGGAGAGAGTGGGACACCGGTGAGGGGAGGGGGGGGAAGAGGAAGGGGAAGTGGGGGACAAGGTATGGGAAGGGAAAGGGGGAAAAAAAAAGTGGTTGTAAAGGTAAAAAAAAAAATCCTAAATAGCTTCCTTTACCTTAGTGCAGTCCTCCTTCACTTACCTCATCCTTCGATTTTGCTTTTAAATGTCCTTATTTCTTCTGAGAAATCCTCACTTCCTGTTCTTCTGTCTGTAACTCGACACAGTAATGCAAGGCTTTCTCCCTGGTGTGGAGTGTCGTGCTCCACCCCTCCCCTTAACTACAGGAGAGTCAGGACGCCCACTAACACACAGCTCCTTTCTCTATCTGCAATGTAGAGAGTGTCCTGACTCTCCTGTATTCCAGGGGAGGGGGCGAGCACGACAGTTCTCACTGCATTCTGCTTTGCTCTGGGGGTGTCATTTACTTTCTATTGACACCCGCAGCGGTTCGCAGGGAGCAGTGTGAATGGAATGCGAGTTAGATGCAATGGTTCCCACATTGCATATGTGTGAACCAAGACGAAGTCGTAAACCAAAAAGCAGCGCTAATAAAAACTGGTCAAGAAAAAATAAAGATAATAAAAACTCAAAGCATATAAACATCATCAAATACAAAAAAATATGTGAATAAATCACTATACAGGCAAGTAATCAGTTAATTAAAGAAGAAAGTGAATAACACAAAAAAAAGCCCAATTCGCTAGTGACAAGAAAGGACAGAAAAAGCACAAACAGTCCTTATTTAATGATGATCCATTCATAAACGATCCATCCCAAAAAATGTGGCTACAATTTAATTTCCTTCAATGTGTGTATTAGGATCCACCATAATAAAGGAGATTCCACCACCATGTGAGACTGTTCAAAAGCACCTCTTACCAAATAAGACGGTCCATCATGATATAAATGATCATACCGAACTCAGCAGGACAAATCCAAATGGGCTCCACATTGGGAAACAGATGCTCACACCAGCCGATGTCACTCATGGATGCAAAAGAAACAGTCTCCCATTGTGAAGTATGTATTAAAAAAAAACTGCCTCTTTATTAAAAACATGATTTTTTAACACCACATTACGTGGGTACAAAGTAGCAATAATCTCTGCGCTGTCGGATAAGCAAACCGCATGGACCGACATCGATACGTGACATGACATCACAAATGAACCACAGAGATTCCTTAAAGCAGACCTTGCAATAAAATGTAAGTGCTGTATTACTGTTAAGGGCCCCTCCTCCTTCCTCCCATGATGAAGCCACATTTAGTGGCAAACATGCTTATGGTTTATGCTTGGGTTGTTCAATTTATGCACCGATTTGTATTCAAAGTTTAACTCCAGCCAAAACATAAAACATTTTTTGGATCAGGTGTAAAGAAAGGTTAGAACCTCTCAAAACTTCTTTGAGCAAAGAGAACTCTGTGTGACTTCAATGGCTACACATTTTTTTATGAATGGGATGAACCTTGGTCTGCATAGAATAGAATAGTGTAATACCTTGTACACACGTTCAGAATTTCCGATGGAAAAAGTCAGACGGAATTTTTTCATCTGATATTTCGACCGTGTGTGTGGCCCCATCAGAGTTTTTCCATCAGAATTTCTGACGGGACTTATAAAGAGAACATGTTCTCTTTTTTTTTCTGATGAAAAAAAATTCTATTGGAATTTCCATTCGTCTGTATGGAACTTTGACGGAGAAAAAAAACATGCATGCTCAGAATCAAGTGGACGCATACTCGGAAGAAACTTAGTGGCAGAGCTTTTTTGCCTAGAAAAACGGTTGTGTGTATGTTTTTCTTCGAGAAAACTGTCGAGGAAATCGACGAGAAAAAAAAGAGAACAAGTTCTCTTTTTCCTCGACGGGATAGCACATTCGTCACGCTGTAACAGACTGAAAAGTGGAAATCGTCTCTTTCCAAACTTTTACTTAACACGCAGTAGACATGAGATTAGCAAAGCAGCCCCAAGGGTTGTGCCAGTGGAATCGAACTTCCCCTGCCGTCGTATGTGTTTGTACGTCACCGCGTTTGAGAACGACGAGATTTGGTCTTGACAGTGTGTACGCAAAGAAGAAGCTTGTCAAGTTTCTTGACAAGCCTAACAAGGAACTCGTCGAGAAAAACGATGTTTCATTTACGACGAGTTCCTTGGTCGTGTGTACGAGGCCTCAGCCTTACCACTCTCAGGTGCCCAAGAAAACAACTGGAACTTCTGGGTATAGAGCAGCTTGTAAGTCACTCCATGTGACAATGTTACAACCAGTTCTTACTCCTTTGTAATATATGACTTTGAAGACTTGTAGCTTACACAGGGCATCTCTTTCACTGCCAGCAGGTAAATGGAATAGCAGGGAGCCAAGATGAGGTAGGTATACACTGATGTGGATGGAGGTCTGTATTTAAGTGAACCTGTAGCTTTGCGCTGCATATGTAAAGTAGAGATTCACTTTGAATTAGTTAAGTCTTATGACCATAAATGTTAATTTTAAGAAATATTAGTAGGCTTTTTCATAAAGTAATACAAAAATACACCCCTAGGTTGCTGTGTGTATTTTCAAATTGGACAGTTAGAACATATTTTTCTTTTCCTATGTCATGATATCTTATTAGAATTTGAAGTTCTGATAAATGACCATTCTTTAGAATGTACTCTTTTGCAATGTGTGTTTAATCAAAACGCTTGTCTTTCCTATTTGTGTCTGGATGGATAGGAACGATCAGAGCTTTGCCAAACTGTCTCAGACATCTCCCCCTTTCTCTGAGCTCACACGCTACTAAGCAACAATATAAATGTAAGCGTAGAAGAAGGCAAACAAACAAGCTTTTTTTTTTTCCTTTTTAAAGCTAAGACTTTTAGCTAATTTTTTCCAGAAAATGTGTCAAATTGATTTCTGTGAACAGATCCAAACTTAAGAAAAACAATGGTGTAAGCAACTGTTTTAATTGTTGTTTCAGAACAGCCAATTTATTTATGCATGTATTTTCTCATATTGCTTGAGAGATTTAGCTGTTCATTACGGTACTTTCCATGTGATCAGATTTGTTATTTGCACGCATTCATTCTGAACCTTTGAGAATTGTGTAATGACTTTACTGGTATCCCTTCTTGATTGATGTAATCCACATGGTTTATTAGGTTGTGTAGAATTACTTAAAAATTCTGAAAGTTTTCAAATGTTGCACCTTATAATTGCCTTCTGTAATTCTGTGACTGTACCAACCCACTGCCAGAAGTACTTTATGTGTTTATGAGAACACCAGGATAATGCTCTCTGCATTGGATTCTTTGGGAGTGGACATATCCTAATTCTGATCATTAGGCATAGAGTGGGCGGTTTACTATCTGCGCAGCTACTTTTGGGCAGTATGCAGAAGAGGCTATTGACAATTTTCCTTATCATACTATTTCGACATTAATGGCATTAGATGACCGTCATGCAATACCAATTATTGTTGTTTGTTAGTTTATCCATCTCAATGATGGGTCTATAGAGGAGAGGATGAGGTGGGAGGAATCCTTTCCACATTTAAGTAGGTGGTTGCGGGTGAATAAGGGCCAAGTGCTAGTCGCTATTTGCATATCACTACATGCCAGCTTTTGGAGCTCCCCAGAGGTTGTAGAGATCTGAAAAGCAAGCTTATCCATGGTTTTACATTAAAATATATGAAAAGGGCGATCCTATTTTTTTTTAAGCATAGAAACATGTAATGCCCCGTACACACGATCGGAATTTCCGATGAAAAAAGTCCGACTGACTTTTTCCATCGGAAATTCTGACCGTGTGTATGCCCCATCGGATTATTTCCATCGGAAATTCCGGTGAATTCCGTCGGAGTTTAGATAGAGAACATGGGCCAGATCCTCAAAAGGGATACGCTGGCGTAACTGCTGTTACGCCGTCGTATCCCTGTTTCTAACTATGGAACTGATCCACAGAATCAGTTTCCCATAGTTAGGCAGAAGATCCGACATGTGTAAGGGACTTACACTGCCGGATCTTAGGATGCAATACCGCATCCGCCGCTGGGGGCATTTCGTGTCGAAATGCCGCCTCGGGTATGCAAATTAGCACTTACGGAGATCCACAAAGCTTTTACGCTTCGTTTTTTCTCTGTAAGTTTTAGTTTGCAAACGCAAAATTAGGGCTGCTTTTACAAAGTGTAAACTGTTTACACCATGTAAAAGCAGACCCTTCTGTCCAGTGACGCGATTTTTTTTTTGTTTTGAATTTTTTTTTTTCGCCGTATCTTTTTTTTCCCCGACGCAACTTTATTGACCCGACGCGATCCACAAAGCTCGGCGTAACGTAATTTCGCGTTATGCACGTCGGGAAAATGACGTCACGAGCATGCGCAGTACGCCCGGCGCGGGAGCGCGCCTAATTTAAATGGGAATCGCCCCCATTTGAAGAGGAACGCCTTGCGCCGGCGGAATTTAAGTTACATAGCCCAAAATTTCTAGGTAAGTGCTTTGTGGATCGGGCACTTAGGTAGAAATTTTAAGGCAGTGTAACTTAAATGGAAAAATTTACGTTACGCCGGCTCTTTGTGGATCTGGCCCCATGTTCTCTTTTACTCCAATGGAATTCTGTCGGAATTCCGATGTGATTTTGGTTGAACAAAGGTCAGACCGTGTGTACAGGGCTTAAAAGTAGCATGATTATTAGTCTCTTGCACATAAAAAAAGCAGCGGTGTGCCAGGTAACTAAAGTAAATTTATGCATGGTTTGGGGCTATGAGCTACTTAGAATAGCACACAGAGACTGGGGCTCAAGGCAAGGTAGTCATCACTCAACCCCCCCCATCTCATATATTGACATTGATTAAGAATTTCCGATTTGCATGTTTTGTACTAGCATGGCCTGCCCCATCTGACACCAGCTGTCTACATGTGCATCCTTCTTTGTGAAGTGACAGGCAGATCCACAGTTTTAACCATCTGTGCTATTTCTCTGGTTTAGTAGTAGCATAAAGGCTGTAGCAGGACTACCTTGGTCATTCAGTGGGCCCTAAACTCCTGCCTAATTTTCCCTGTTGATTATCTGGTCTGGCAGTTCAATAACCAAGTAGTTAGATTTCTGGCCTTGCCACTTAAGTCCTTGGGTTCATATGCCACGTAAACACTAACTACACAAATGTTTTATGGTTTTCTTATGTTTTCTGAAGATTCCCCTGGATGATCCAATTTACTTCCACTGCTCAAAAACATATCTGTTGATAGACTAGTAGGGACAGGAACTGCTTCAAGGACAAGGACAGCTCTGAACCTTTTTATGTAATTTGTAAAGAGTTGGCGTAATTTAAGTAAAATAAATAAATAATCATATAGGACACATCTGTCCCTCCAAATCTTCAAAGCCTGGTCAACTGACTAGACTTGCAGCCAGGTCATTGAGTTATGTTGTTGATGGACTCCCTGTAAATATTAAAAGAGATATTGTCAGCAAGACTCCTTAAAAGTAAGAAAGCACAGTACATTTTCAATCTTTATTTCATCTTTGTTATCCAGACACTCAATGTGACCTTCAGTGTGAATGTGAAATATTTCATAGTGTCTGATGTGCAAATGAATTGGATAATCTACCCCAAAAGAAAGATCAACATATGGACTGTGTCCAAGCAGCTTAAGGTTTAGAAGATAACAAAACAAATGACCTAATATGCTTTGGTTTGTTCGCCAGGAAATACTTAAAAAACAGTAAGTGGTAAAATGTTATATTTATTAGGTTAAAAGTCCATAACCAGCTGATTTGTGAAAAAACTATCCTCCGCTTTGTGTTGCCTGCATTTTTGTTGCAAGACTATATGATATTAGCATTACATGGATTGGAAATCATAGCATGGCTACCCATGTGTCGATATATCCATTTTTTTCAGGATAATTTTTTCGGAACCTTTTCATATGTATAGATAGCCTGTCTTTTGTTAAGCAGATTTGAAAATTATTCAGGTGGTGGAGGGTGCAGAGTAATAAATTAGGGGCTTAGCATTGGTTCCAGAGGTCTAGTCACCCAAGACGTCATAGATATTAACACTATTGCTTTTTGAGACCTAATCTTACTGTGAACACATACTGAAGACTTTCAAGACAGGAACTGTAATTTACAGCTAGGTATATAGCATGTGCTACTGTGCAGGAAACCAAAATAGAAGAACACCAACCAAACTGTCCTCCAAGGACCCCAAAACATTGCTGGAAATCATAGGGACCAAAGAAAGCATGGAGTATTTAGTTATATTTATGCGTTAATTAAATACTACTGGAGTGTAAAGAGATATCTGAATATTGTCCTGGAACACCCTTGGAAGGTGTTCTACAGTGTTGGTTCCCATGCTGGGGTTCAGGGGCTGCATGCTAACCTTTGGTATGTTTTTATAAAACACCTGTGACCCATTAGTCAATTTTCAATCAGCCTACTTATGTGCTTACTTAGGTCAGTGAAAGAGCATTTTCATTCTACTAATGAAATGATTAGGTGTAGTTATGTACAGGTTCATATTTTTATGACACTTATTCCCTTTTCTCGTTTTACATATTTTATTATCTATTATCATGAATCTTGCAAAAAGCAATATTAATTGTTGCACTAGTTATTTTTAAGGGACTGCAGAAAGCACATATTCAAGAGCTCTGATTTTCAAAATGGTTGTAATGGCAATGATCTCCAGTAATCTTAGGTAACACTCATGTGCACTCTCTGTCTCCTGCAGCACGCCTGCAGTCTCCAGTTGCTCATGTAGAATGCTGGCATTATCTGGCCATCTGAAAGTTTTCTGTAGCATTATATACCATTCATAACCATTAATGTTCAGCTCTTTGGTGATATCAGGGACCACTTTTTTTTTTGTTTTGGATACAGTGGTTAGCAAGCTTCACCCTCTCTATTTTTCCTGTTTACTGTTATCATGGAAACCCAAATTTTAAGTTGACACCGGAACAGGAATAGAGTGGAAATCTTCTAATTGGGACACCATTTGTGGTGACCCTGGTGACATCCCATGATTCACTTACTTTGGAGGAAATTTCCTGTCACTTCCTGTTTTGTCTATGGGTCAGGAAGGGAAGGAAAATCACCGCAATAGGACACAGATAGAAAAAAATAAATAAAAAATAGAAGGGGATTAGAACCCCTTCTTACTCTATCCAAAATGGGGAAAAAAAATTGTTTTGCCTGTGACATTTGAGGCAAGTTAATCACCATTGCTTTGCAGAAATCAAGTGGGAATATGGTCAAGAAAGGAACAGGAATGTTGCTGATAAAGAGTAACATGCAGTCTAAGAGTGCAGAAAAATCACACATTTGTATATATAGTGTAAGTATAAAAAAGTATGTTCTGTAGTAGGAGGGTAATTCAACACTATGGGTTAGAGCCTAGACTGTTCAACCACTAGAGTTTGTGGTCTGGAGGTCATTGACCACTTCCATGGGAGCCGTCTGTGGGAAGGGGCTTT
Organism: Rana temporaria; assembly: GCF_905171775.1. Taxonomy (NCBI): domain Eukaryota; kingdom Metazoa; phylum Chordata; class Amphibia; order Anura; family Ranidae; genus Rana; species Rana temporaria. The sequence continues at coordinate 139,979,161 of NC_053495.1, forward strand.
CAAGCAGCCGTAAGAGTGATTGGATGCATTGGAGGGAATTTCAGTAAAATAAATTAATCTTAATTCCTTGTCACTACATGAGCAGGTCAGTATCCATCATTCTTGTGTATCCAGGCTTTCCCATATCATGCATCTCTGACTTTATGCGAGTAGCAAACTCTTCTTTGGGTGTTTACGGTATTTACAAATACATAAAGTAATACTGTAGACTAAAAGCTATATGCATTAACCCATCATCCTCTTTTCCTATGCATTTATAAAGTGAAAGCTGAACTCCAGTCTGTGCCTCTCATATTAGCTAAATTATACTCATTTGATCTAGGGGAATATGCTAGAGAGTAATACTCACCTTAAAAAGGGGTTGTAAAGGTACACGTCCGAGGATTAGCGCCCCCCCCCCCCCCAGCCCCCTGTTTACTTACCTGACCCCTAGAACGTCCCGTGCCGTGAACGCGCTGACTTCTCGGCGAGGCTTCCTGGCTCATTCATTGGTTGATTGAAAGCAGCACAGCCATTGGCTCGCGCTGCTGTTAATTTACATCCAATGACGCGGCGCTCTGGGGCCAATGATACAGTGAGCGGCTATAGCCGCCGGCTGTTTTACGGGAGAACTAACCACCATGCGAGCTCGCTCGCATGAAGGTGGTTATTTCTTGCGGGGTGGAGCCGAGACAGCAGCCGAGGGACCCCAGAAGACCAGGTTCAGGGCCACTCTGTGCAAAACGAGCTGCACAGTGGAGGTAAGTATCACATGATTTTTACCTGTACAACCCCTTTAATCCACAGCCTCATGGTAGCTGACACTCTGATCTAGGAGTTCACTCCAACTGAAATTTGAGTAGGTCTTCAACATAATCACATACAGTGCAGGACCAGTCATCCCTACCAGAATATGAAATCTTTACTGCATTGTAGGGAACACAGCTGAATTCATAAACAATTTGTGCAGTAGATTTTCATGGACTTGCTTTATTTGAGAACAACAAAAGATGAATTGGCTGTAAGGTTGAAGTATGTGTATGCATGTATGTAGTTTTTTACGATAAAATTTTTTTTTTTATTTGCATGTGTACATTGCAGTTCAGGGACATATAGTAGAGATATTGGTTGCTACTACCAACCCTGATGCTTGCTGTTTCAGATATCCTTATGCTGATGCCCAGTGAGTGTTGAATTCCATGTTGCTTTACTCTTTACCGTCCATGACATCATTGTTCTCAATGAAACCTGCTTTATGTAAAGTTCTTTTTTTTTTTCCTGACACAGATTAAGATATTAAGCTTGCCAAACTTTGTCACCCTTCAGGAATCTGTTCATTTTTTTAATGACATTTTATCGTTGTAGTACATATTGGCACAATGTGCCAGTTTACAAAACTTCATTGACAGCTTCCAGGGGTTTGACACTACCCAGAGAGTTTTATGAATGCTGATTAAAATTAACTGACATGGCAACAAAATGATTTTGGCAAAAGGGCAGAAAAGCAAACTGAGAGACTTCCTGTACAGGGAGGAACATCCAGTGTATGCCAAAGAGTGATTAATAAAGTACATGGTGTCGCATCCAGCTTGTTTACAGACCTTATAAGGGACGTCCTCATCTTTTGGGAAAAAGCGGTGTGTTGTAAAAAAAGTTGTTTTCCACAGAGTGCAGCTAGTGGAGCAATGAACTTGCGTTGATGTGGAAGTGATATTTTCATTGAAAATTGCTATTTTTTTTTAAAGTGGACCCATCTTTAGAATTCATTCAGAATGCTTCATTCATTAGGACCATGTCAACCTAGCCAAATCACATTAATATTTTTAGTAAAAAAAAAATCCCCTATTCTTGCACTGAATTAAGAAATCATCAGTAGCCCAGCCTAGGCTAGGATCACGTCTCTGACTGCCAGAAGTAATAAGAGTTTTTATTTCATTAGAGACAGTTGGAAGTCTGTTGCATTCTTCAGACTATGTCTACGGTAAGAGAACAGGATCAGAAAGGCACAGTTATTGCCATACATGACATATATATACACATACTTACTTGACTACAAATGATATACAGAAATGTTTTTAAATCATTAACACACTGATAAGATTAGCATTAAGCCACAATCTAACATCCATGACTTGAGCAGCTTTCCTCCATCTTGTCATTTAAGAAAGGAAAGGCTTGGCCAGATGACATGCATTTGGAAAATCTCTTTAAGCAATAACAAGCCATTTCAATGTTGGAAGCTTGAAAATTGCTCCCTAAACCCTTACTTACATCTTTGTCAAGAGCTGCTGATTTTGTGAGGCATTCCCCTTCCTCTCACATTATAGTAATACATGTGAAAAAAATGGGTTCAGACAACATGTACACGGGACGTTGTTTAAGCTCTCCTGAACGATTTAGCTTGACAGCTAGAAACCGATGTCTAAAAACGTCCGTTTAGCCGCATTTACATGCTCCATTTAGCCACGATTAGGCCTAATGTACACCGCTGCGGGTAAACAGACGTTTAGGAGCAGTTGGGCATTTTTTTCAACTGCTCCTGAACTCTCCTCTGTTATCTTATCAGTACATGTACACAGGGTCATTTATAGTCATTTCTAGGCAGTTGAGTCTAGAAGCCGTTTTTGGAACACCAAATGCCTGTAACAGTTTGTAAACGCGCTAACTCGCGTTTAGCAGTGTTTAGTTTACAGACATTTTCATTTTAACAAAAAAAAACTATTCTAGACGCAAACGCGGCTAAGACCTCATGTACACTGCTGCTGGTAAATGGATGTTTAGGAGCAGTTGGGTATTTTTTTCAACTGCTCCTGAACTCTCCTCCATGCTATCTTATCAATACATGTACACACACAGCTTTAGCGGCATTTCAAGCTCCAAACGTGGCTAAATGCGGTAACATGCGATTTTAGCAGCGTTTCGTTTTAAATTTTAACCAAAAACATTTTTTTTTCAAACGCTTCTAGACGTTAACGTGGCTAAAGGCGGAATGTAAACGTGGCTAAATGGTCGTTTTTAGTCACCGGTTTCTACCTGTCAAGTTAAATCGTTCAGGAGAGGTTGAAAAACATCCCGCGTACATAAAGCCTTAGATGGATAGTGATTACATCCTATCAGATACTTTCACTGTTCGGGTATTCTAACATCCCCAGGTGTTGGCAGCTGTCAGAATACAAAAGCCGACAGATGTGATTTCTCCATCTGTGCTCTTTAGTGTGGATGGAGGAATCGTAGGATGAACAGAAGAAGTCGAAGCGTGTTTGGCTAGTGTAAGAAGTAATTCATTCAACCCTTGATAATAATTAGTGAACTCCTAATGTTATCCAGCTAACACTGCAACTTCCGCTTTCTCTGATTCTCACATCACTAGTCTCTCCAAATATTTTTTTATCTAATTAGTGTTTGCATAATCATTATATTATCATTGCAAATGTCTGAGGCCGCGTACACACGGTCTGTCCATCCGATGAGAACGGTCCAAAGGACCGTTTTCATCGGTTAACCGATGAAGCAGACTGATGGTCTGATGTGCCTACACACCATCAGTTAAAAAACTGATTGAGTCCAACGCGGTGACGTAAAACACAACGATGTGCAGAGAAAAATGAAGTTCAATGCTTCCAAGCATGCATCGACTTGATTCTGAGCATGCGCGGGTTTTGAACCGATGCTTTTGCGTACTAACCATCGTTTTTGACCTATCGGTTAGGTGTCCATCGGTTCAATTTTAAAGCAAGTTCTAAAGTTTTGGACCGAAGGATAACTGACCGATGGGGCCCACACACGGTCGGTTTGGAACAATGAAACTGAACTTCAGTCTGTTTTCATTGGTTTTGTCCGATCGTGTGTACAGGGCCTTACTGTTTGTGCCCATGCACAAATAAATAAAAAAAAAATATATATATATATATATATATATATATATATATTCTTTAGGGTTAGTCTTGGTAGAAGCATATTACCTACCATTTTGTTTTTGGAAATTGGAAGGAAAGACTATATTCTACTATAAATACAGACAGTATGGGTTGTACCCTTTGTACAGGCAAGCAGCACTTTTCCATTTGAATGCTTGTTGAGTTTTTAGAATAATTCCAGCATAGTATTTAAAGGATATGTCAAGGTAAAAAAAATGCACATTTTCGCTTTGTTTGTTTTTTCTATTTAAATATCCTGCGGGTTGATCTACCAAAACTGTAGAGTGCAAAATCTGGTGTAGCTGTGCATGGTAGCTAATCGGCTTCTAACTTCAGCTTGTTCATTTAGCCCTCGTTCATCTTAAATGCGGCTTTGAAATCGCCCAACTTCATCTGAAATCGCACAAATTCAAAGCCCCATCTCAGTGCGACTTCAGGTGCCACTTGGAAGGCACCTGTGCGGCTTCATGCACAGATGTCTATCCAAGTCGCACCTGAAATTACCAGAAGTATTGCAGGAACTGCTTTCTCAAATTGATGCAGCAAAAGTCGGCCTCACACTGTTTTGAACAGTACCATTGCTGACAATAGGGTGAGACTTGTCATGCGATTAGATCTGTCAAATCGTATTTCAAAACGATCCGGTGCGAACGGTGGCTTAAGCATTGACAATAAAACCTGGAAGCTGGTTTCTATGCAGAGCTAAACCAGATTCTGCACTCTCCATTAGTAAACCAACCCCCTGAGGCCCCGTACACACGTCCGAGGAACTCGACGGGCAAAACACATCGTTTTGCTCGTCGAGTTCATTGTGAAGCCGCCGAGGATCTCGGCGAGCCAAGTTTCCCTGTTGACTAACGAGGAAATAGAGAATATGTTCTCTATTTGGCCCGACGAGATCCTCGTCGGTTTCCTCGGCCGAAAGTGTACACACGGCCGGGTTTCTCGGCAGAATACAGCTCCGATCGAGTTTCTGGCTGAATTCTGCCGAGAAACTCGGTCGTGTGTACGGGGCCTCAGTGTTTTTGTGGACATGTCAGTCCAGCCCAGGTTTATTTTGCTAAACTGCGCAATCCATTACATTCTATTCCAGTAGACTTGAGATAACACAAGAAGTGTGAAGAGGACATATGACTGATTTGAATTTCTAACAAGAGCAACATTTTTTTTTTCCTACAAAATGTTTTTAATGGCATGTTCAGTGTTGGGGTTTATGTACACTGATATGTCAGAATTGAATTGCTTTGATGTTTGCATGCCTCCACACACTCACTGTTTATCACAGTCATCAACAGAATCTTTGTGCTGTGTGTGCCCGCCGGCTGCTTAAGGGCCCCTCCACACTGCTCTGTAGCAAAATTGCAGTAAAAACACATATGATGTGTCTCAGATGCATTTCCTGTACATTTCTGGTGCATTTTTGCGTTGCCTTCACCTGTTAAAATTGGACATGTGACTCAAAAATACACCAATCAAAAAGGCAAACCGCTTTGCTTTTTTATCGTGATTTTACTGCAATTTTGCTGTGATTTGTATTAATTTCGATGGGAAGCTGTGTTTTTGGTGAGGCTTTCAAACCCGCACCAAAGATGCAGCATGCAGGACTTTTCAAAATTCACTGCACCCACAGCGCAGTGGTGTAAAAAGTCCCATAGGATTTGAAGGAAAATATTTTTCTTTCGCTTTTCTTGCAAGTTAAAAAACACAGGAAAAATGTATCAGTGTGAAAGGGGCCTGATGCCGCGTACAACACGTACGATGGCACTATAAAGGGGAAGTACCACCCTTGGGGCTGCTTTTGCTGATTTTGTGTTAGTAAAAGTTTGGTGAGAGACGATTCGTGCTTTTCAGTCTGTTACAGCGTGACGAATGTGCTATCTCGATTACGAATGATAGTTTTACCAGAACGAGTTTTTTCACGTCGATAAAGCCTACACATGACCATGACGTAAAAAACGACAACGTGAAAAACGACGCGGAAATTTAGAGCATGTTCTAAATTTTAATGCCCATTTTTAACGGCGTGAAAAATGCTCTGGAGCCCACACACGATCGTTTTTAATGACATTAATAAGTCTTTGTCTGTGTACACATGTATGACTGTAGTGGGGACAATACATATTATACTATGATGTGAATAGTCTGTGTACCTTGTACAGCACTGCATACATTGCTGCTTTTCTGTATCGATAAATATTAAAAGGGCTAAAAAGCTCTTTGAAAATTACTTGAAAACAATACCGGTTGTATCGAGATTTTATATAATGACCATAAAGTGTGGTGTGTGATTTCTGTTTGGATACAGCATTGTGTATAACTCTGTTTGTTCTACAGCCTGGCTTGTACAATGGATGACAGCAATACTGTAATAAGACCTTTCTGCAAAGACTCCCAACCAGTTGTACATTCTGCTTTCTTGGCACAGATGTTCATAGGGCCTCAAAAGGGGAATGAAACTTGCTCAAGTTCCTGTATTTAGCTGGTATTAATGTCATACTATGTAGTTTATCTTTGAGCATTGCTCTGGCGGTCATTCCTCCACTGACAGCCCTAATGAAGAAGGAGTTGGTTTGTTATTAATTATCCAAATGTCTTCCAGCACTTTGAGAGGCTCTTATAAACACCAACAGACGGGGCCTCTTATCATAGCCCTGTCATTATAGGCAAAGGGTATTAAAAGCGATCTTGATGTCGTAGAAAAAAAGCTATAATGTTTTTAAAAATAATTAAAGGAGAACATGTACCCTCTTACATTTCCCTTATTATGTTAAGACATTTACAACTGCCTATGTTTTCCTTGGAAAGCTGAAGGACGTACAGTGCCTAATGCAGAGCACATGTGTCTACCTAATATTCTATACTCCCAGAGAAAGTGTGGTTTGAGGATTGAGTTTCTCTTATTTGCTATGACCACTGCCCATTCAGTTGTCTATTCAAGGCGGTCTCACTTTTATTTTATAATACTGATTATTTAAAATGTATAACCTGATTTATATGTCTACTGAGACATATGGGTATACTATTAGAGTCAGTCATATTTCTCCACGTAGTTTTTATTAGAAAGTTCAGAAATATTGATGAGCCTAACAAAATATTACTGAATTTGACTGTATGCTCCAAAAACACAGTTGTTAAAATTACCAGAGATACTAACAATCTTTTGATTTGAAACTTAAAGGAAACTAGTGAGGGTTGTGATAGAGAAGCTGCCATTGCTGACTTGTTTTTAAAGCGTATGTAAAGCCTAAACATATTTTTTTTAGGTTTGGATTGAGGAAGGTTTAGAACCCCTTTCTAGGATTTATTGGTGTTTTTGTCCCCATTAGGGAGATCTACCCTCACTATTGGTCCTGGTAAACCATTGTCTCCAGTACAGAGAATGATGTGAAATACAATATTTTTGTACAGGAAAAAGAGGATCTTCTGAGTGTGTGCAAAAACATTAAATAAAAGTCAGCAGCTACAGACTTGTAATAAAAGGAAACTTACCTTTCTAATGCCGCGTACACACGATCGGATTTTCCGATGAGAAAAGTATGATGGACTTGTTTCATCGGAAATTCCGATCATGTGTGGGACTTTTTTCCATCGAAGTAAAAAAAATAGAACATGTTTTAAATTCTTCCGATGGGAAAAAATCAGATGGGAAATTCCCATAGTCTGTGTGGAATTCCATCGGAGAAAAATACACGCATGCTCAGAATCAAGTCGACGCATGCTCGGAAACATTGAACTTAATTTTTCTCGGCTCATCGTAGTGTTTATGTCACCGTGTTTTGGACGGTCGGAATTTAGTCTGACAGTGTGTACTAAAGACAGTTTGAACGGAATTCCGATGAAAAAATCCTTCGGATTTTGGACTATCGGATACTCCGATCATGTGTACGCGGCATAAGAATCTAGTGCTGTCCTCACCTGGGCTGGTTCTTCTCCAGTCCCCACACCAACATGTTTAGTGTGGCAAACCGGCTGTGACTCCTTACGGCTTCACAACCAAATGGCCCTGCAACCTCATAGGACCTATGATGTACCCCAAGAGGTTGTGGGCACAGAAAAGGGAGGCAAACTTCTGGTGGAATCACGTAAGTGATCTGAACGGAAGCGGGTACCTGCTCCCCTATCAAAAAATGCCCAAAAGGAGTGGGATTGGTCTATTCCACTTTTTCTCGTTGTACGAACAATCTGGTATTACTGTTTGAAATGTCACTGTGCTTACCACTTGTTTATCATAGGGATGGAAGATTCATAAGCTTACTGATTATTGATTATACATGTACATTACCCACTTCAATGTAACAGTCATGTTTATATTTTCTTAATTATTTTATTTTTTTTGTGCATGTTTTGTACAAACGTGAAACACTTTCAATAAAAAGTATTTGTTAAAAAGAAATGCACAAATGTGTTAGAGGAGGGGGAGGGGCAAAGTGACAGTGTCTGTGTAAATTGTGAGAAAAACAATCGGCGCCACAATACTAATAAATTACTCCTATAATGATGTGAGGGAAAAAAAACAACAAAAATAACCCACTAAGTGTCTACACAGCTGCTGAACACTTATAGTGATAGACCACACCTACTACAATATTAATTTTGTGAAAATAGTGCAGCGCTGCGTATCTATAAATCTTATATAAACAAGTAATTAAACAAACAATTTATGAAAAAAGAAAATAAATAAATTATAAAAAACAGTTCATGTGTAGGTTTCCAAAGCTGTCATCGCTGTGAAAAATCCTATTTAAATGGATCAGTGCACACCACCACCTGCTAAAATGCCTGCTCACCTCAAGGATGAGTATAAAACTCATAGATTTCTCATTAAAATAAGGACATTTAAAAGCAAAATCGAAGGTTGAGGTAAGTGAAGGAGGACTGCACTAAGTAAAGGAAGCTATTTAGGAAAAAATATTGTACCTTTACAACCCCTTTAACCCCTCTCACACAAGACAGTGCTCAAGCCTAGCCACTGGCTACTTGTCCTGAGAACTACCTCATACATGGAAGCAACAGGTATTTTATGTCAGCTACAACAGAGGAATTGGTGGTGGAGGAGCACTGGAGTATCAGTAGATCAGGGCTAAGGAGGGTTCACAACCACTTTTGGGAGTGTGACCTAAAATACTGAATGGGAGCAGGTGTAACACAATGTTGAACAAAAGTACACATTCAGGGTGTTCGAGTTTTTAGTGTTTCCTCCAACCCACTAGGGGGGCTGCATGCAGCCCTTTGCCAGCGTATAGAGCCACCACAGAAACAGGAGCCCATGTGTTTCCCTTACCTTGGTGCTTGCTAAGGCAGTAAAAAATATATTTTTCAGATTGGCTTTCAGCAGTTAAAGCAGTCCTTTCACTAAAATTGCAAGGTCTGTTGATTTAGTAGGGACCCTCTCCCATCTCAAAATGCTTTAAAAAAACGTTTAGGGGGAAAAAAGTTGAATAATATACTTACATTACCTCTTATGCCTGTGATGCCTAGGTAAGGGTGACATCATCATCTTGTTGGGTGAGTTCCTGGGAAATGGCAAGTCAAAACAAAACTTTTTGTTGGTCGTTTTTAAGGGGGCTAAAGACAGCACAAATGTGTAATTTGGAAGAATCAATGTATAAATTGGCTGTATATATAGGAATTGGAAAGAATTAACTTTTCAGGCATATTGTACTATTTGTTAAAAAATAACAATGTTTATTTATTGCAAATCATTAATAAAAATGACTGGGACCAGAATAAAAACATTTTACATAGGTGATTTAAAAACATGTCTCAACCGGACAGTCCAGAGTTATTATTATTATTATTATTATTATTATACAGGATTTATATCGCGCCAACAGTTTTTGCAGCGCTTTACAACATCAGGGCAGACAGGAGGGATCACAGGGCCCTGCTCGTTGGAGCTTAAAGAGTTCAAACTGAACCTCTAAGGACTGGGTTGGTCGATTACAAAAAGTTCCTACAGCTTGACAAACAAACCCCTAAGGCAGGGGTAGGCAAACTCGACACACCAGTTGTGGTGAAACTACAAATCCCATCATGCCTCTGCCTCTAGGAGTCATGCCTGTGATTGCCAGGGTCTTTCAAAGTCTCATGGGACTTGTAGTTTTACTACAGCTGGAGCGCCGAGGTTGCCTTCCCCTGCCCTAAAGGATAACACATGTGTATAACATATAGGATGACCTAATCTTTTGTCATACAATAATCACATATGGAGGGGTAGGTAAAGTCAAACCGGAAAAGATCAATTCTGCTTCAATTTTCAAAGAATACATTAAAAGATTGCGTGACTAGTTTCATGCTCTAGACACGCTTCTTCTCGAGCTATCTAAATATGTGTAAAGAGGAAAAATATGAATTTGTCATTGAGGTGAAGCAGGCAGGTAACACAGGAATTTCACCGTCACCAGGTCATTTGAGGCAACTACAAATGATAAAGCATATAGTATTGGGTAAATAAAACCCTTTTCAGATTACAAAGGAGGTCACTTTCAGAGATTTTCCTGAGAGATGTTTCACTGAGCGTGTGTGTGTGTGTATACATATACATATATATATATATATATATATATATATATATATATATATATATATATATATATATATATATATATGCTGAAACTCATTTGGGCACTTTGAAAACTGCAGAGCCAGGAGGGATTTATAGGTAATATGGACTTAAAGGTATTTATTAGCATCAAATGAGACTAGCTTAAAGGGTCACTAAAGGACATTTTTTTTTTTTTTGCTGAAATGACTGTTTACAGGGTATAGAGACATAAAAGTTAACTGATTCCTTTTAAAAATTATTAAAAATAGATTAAATTCGATCATATAATGTGCCTCTAGTTTCACTTTCGGTTTTAAACTGGTTTCATGTTTCTGTGAAGTAAAGAGACCCACAGAACAAAAACAAAAAATCCAGGGCAGTGTTTTGTTTTTAAAATGAATCTGATTGGTTCTGAGGAGTTTTAGACACACAGCTTAGACCACAGTGAGAAGCTCCCATGAGTTTTTTCATAAGGAGCCAGACAAGCCGGAAGTGTGGAGATCACAGCAGAATTACAGCTACTTCAAAGCAAAAACGAACAATGAGGACATGAAACCAGTACTGCAGTAAGGTAAAGGAAGCTATTTAGCTAAAAAAAAAAATTCCTTTAGTGATCCTTTAATGCTAAATCAGACCGCATCCATGGGTCAATGTGTATGGCCCATAGCATGTGTCCTAAAACTCTGGGGTCCCAAGAAAGGACCAGACCCCCGCCTTGTAAATTGGCTGTAATAACAGTGATCTCCAGCACTTTTATGTGATGTGTCTCTAGTCTATCTCCTTATGCATTTTCCGAAAATCAGACAACTGCAATAGCGTGTTTACAATTCCATCTTCTGTAGCATGTCAGCATCCTCTGACCATCTCTTATAGCATGTTTATGATCTTTGACCATCTCCTGTTGCATATCTGCAGTCTTTGACAGCTTTATGTAGTATTACATTCACTATATATTACATGATAATGGCAGGGGCCACAGTTGGGGCCCCCTAGATCAAGAAAGTTGACCGCTACTGCTCTAGCCCTTTTAGCTACAACTAGCATTCATCATGAAGGGGGATTGTTAAAAGACAACTTGTCTCTGACAGTTAGTCCTTTGATATTAATGAGCATGCATATTCTCTAACTGAAAAGAAAAGGGGCCAGGTGTGAGTTTTAGCTGTGGGGAGAGAAAACATAGCAGATCTTTGATAAATCTTCTCCCAGCCAACTAAACATACAAATGTGAATAAGGTACTGGCTTGTTAACTTTCCTTTGCACATACTTAATGGAAATGTTACATGCCCAGCAGTTGGCTTCTTCCAGCTCATACTAAATGGACTGTTGTTGCAATCGTGTTGGATTTATTCATCGCAAAAAGCAGCAGGCAAAAACTAATCAGAAAACAATTTTTTTGTGGGTTTTTCAGGTGATACAGCAGGAAGACAGCAGGTCCCCACAACCCCACCAGCTTCGGAAAACAGCAGCGCGGCTCATAGCATTGGCAGTACACAAAGCACCCCCTGTTCCAGCAACAGCACTGCCTAACCCAAATCATGGCACAAGAGGAACGAAGATCAGCTACAGGGGCAGAGGTTCAAAGTCACTGTTTGTTGACATTAATTCTTCAAGCTTGGAAGGAATTTGTGGAGTTCTTTCTGTGCAGAAAAAGGGATCAGTGTAATATCTGCCTGTTTTTTTGTTTTTGTTTTTTTCTGGATAAATGCAGTCTTTGGGTTAGTCCAAAGAACGTCATACCAAAAAAGTGGTAATACTACTAATTATGCAGAGTCCAGACCTGCAATATGGGTTTCCTTGGCTGTCAATGTGAATTGTGTGCCAGTTTTAGATATGCTGCTTGTATCCCTTTTATTCTGCATTAAAGTGCAATGGTTTTGTATATAGAAAGAGAAAAATAATTATATATATATATATGCATAGACTGTATATATAATATAAGATTGATTGTACAACCATAAGTGCTTTAATGCAGTATAAACTATTTAGCCACTATTAAGCAGCAGTTTGTTGAATGTTAATGTTTTGCTGTTCTGAAATGCTGCGTGCACCTAAAGTGTGTTTGGTGTGATGTTGTATATAATCTTTCAGCTTTCTCACTCAGCAGGGTGACCCTTCGACTATTCACAAGCATATTTGATTAGTAGCACAAAGATAATATGAGATGTAGAGTAACTCTTAGAAACCAATTGAATTTGAGTTTACTGATGTCAAGTCAGTAAAAGAAAAATTCTGATTGTCTGCTATGGGTTGCTGCACATTCAAGGACCAATAGTACTCTCCCTCAATCTCTATGTTAACCTGCAATCTCGGAGATGTCTTAATTCTAATCTAGAGATTACAAGATGCATGCTTTGTTTAATGGGTCTGCACCTGGAAAAACATTGGGATTGATTAACTAAAACTGGAGAGTGCAAAATCTGGTGCAGCTGTACATAGAAACCAATCAGCTTCTAACTTCATCTTGTTCAATTAAGCTTTGACACTAAAACCTAGAAGCTGATTGGTTTCTTTGCAGATCTGCACCAGATTTTGCACTCTCCAGTTTTAGCAAATCAACCTATCTGTGTTCTCCAAGTATCGGTTTTTGGAGAGCCATGTCCGGTTCTTCTCCTGTTATTGCAGTAATCAAGTAGAGTGTGAGGTATCTTTCTTTTTTTATGTTTTGGGGCACTTTTATGTCTTTGTTGTTTATTTTATTGCCTTAGAGTGATTGTAGTAAATTGCAGTGCGATTTAAAGCAGTCAGTGCTTTACAAGGATACTTTAAAGTGTATTTGTCACGGTTAGTAGTCATTTTGCGGGCTGATTAAACCTATCATTTGATTGGGAGTTAGTTACATTTCCACAAGGTTTATGTTTTTAACTCTTTATGGAGTGATTTTGCTGTATTTTTTTAAACATTGTATCAACCTACAAAACAGCTGGTTTTATTCTGTTTTGGTGACAGGTACACTTTAAATTATTGTATATATTAAGAAAACCAATAGGAAGAATGTATGAATGTATAATTGTAACTATCCTGGAATGTTGGTGAAATAATTTCAATATTTGCAGTCTTTGTTCATTTTAATAGGTAAAAAAACATTATATTTTAGAAAAACATTTGGTACCTGCCATGCCTAGCCTTGCAAATATATGGTTCTCTATAATACAATATTTTCCAAACGTAATATGGAAGTTAAGGCAACAGAATTAAACCGGTTTAGTAGCAAAAAAAAAAGGCATATGCAATAAAAGCCTTCACTAAAAAAAAAAAAAAAAAAATTGTTAAAGTGCCATATAATCAAATTCTAAAAATAAGATCACATAAAACCTCTGTCTTATTTCACCTTTACAGGACATAGGAACTGTTAGGGCTTTTGTCGTTGGGTTTCGATGGGCAAATGGCACATGCTTTTGATAATAGAGATGCTTCTTATGCCCTGTACACACGATCGGACCTTTGTCTGACCAAGTTCACATCAGAATTCCAAAGGAATTCCATCGGAGGAAAAGAGAACATGTTCTCTATGTAAACTCCGATGGAATTCATTAGAATTTCCGATGGAATTTCTCCGATGGGGCATATACACAGTCGTAATTTAGAATGGAAAAAGTCCGTCTGACTTTTTCCATCAGAAATTCTGATCGTGTGTACGAGGCATTAGATCATTCAGAATCCATTGTAGGTGTAATTGACCTGTATTGGTCTAATTCAGCTGTGTTGGCATTCCGTGAGAGTAGTATGGGGAGAGAAGCAGTTCTGAAGCAAACAAGAAGCCCATCAACTCTGGCCCTTACACTGCTTAAGACTGAGAATTAGTACCTGATATATCAAGTGCTGATGACAGAGCAATCATGTAAAAGGTAGGCCACGTAAGAGAAACCATTGCTATAGATGACAACTTTTGCCTTGACTTCCATTTTAAAGATACAGGTAAAGTCTTTTTTACCAGTTCTTCAGTAATTACATGTCAGGTATCGGTGCAATGTGATTTAAAGACTTTAGGAATAATTGGGATTAAAAACTAAGCAATATATAAAATATAACAGAAAATGTAAATAAAAATATAAAAATGTAAAAATATATATCCTGTAAAAAGGGAAAATTATCCTATGCAAAAATATTTTATCAAATATAGTTTCCATCAGACATGTTTTATATATCCAAAAATGTACAGAAATAATGTTCAGATTGGTAAGAATTTTTGGGGCAGGAATAGAAAATCACCAGTAACCAAGTCATTGAACTATAATCCTATAACTGCCTTACCAGGTTGAGCATAATGTATTTGGCAGTATTTTGCCTGTCTTCAGCTGATGCAAGTTTTGGATTACTTGGCAGCCAGGAGAAAAATGGCATGTTAAGGCCTCATGCACACAGGACGTTTAAAAATGCCAGCGCTGCTGCCAGGAAAAAAGCAGTGTTAAAAACGCGCTGTTAGCCACATTTTTTAAAAGCATTTATGGGCATTTTTTGGCTTTTTTTTCAGTAAAAATACCTCCTATAATGTAAAAACGCGGCTAACAGCTTGTTACAGTGTTTATCAGCGTTTAAGGGCATTTCTGGACATTTTTCATGTGTACAGCTCAACAGCCTCAGTTCCTGGATGCAAAGGTTGTCGTTTTTTTTTCTACTGCCCCTAAATGCTTATCCCTTCAAACGCCTCTGACAGTCCCGTGTGCATGAACCCTAAAACTGACAACATCTTGCTGAGATAAGTTGCAAGCAGTGCAGGCTTCTTATCCAACTGTCATTCACTACCTTAAATTATCTGGTCCATCCTGATCACCAAGTCTTTTGCAGAGCACTTTTATGGTGAATGAATAACTAGGAACATTTTGAGATTTTGGCAGAGGTTGGTGCTGATTCTGTTATTTTCCTTCATGATGTGTTAGCTATCAGGATGTCACTCAAAAAAAACTCACCCTGCTGTTTGTCTCATAAGCAACATAAGGCTTGTAAGTGACCAGACAGACAAAACTGCTGGAGAGTTCTGGATCCCCTACTGTTTTTTGATCCAGCACAGCTGTAAGCTGTATTGCCTACAATATAGAAAAGCTGAAACTGACAGTTAAGTTTAGATAAGATCTTATCGTGTCCAACATACAAGTGTGAAGCAATTTTTTAATGAAGAGCATATTGTAGCAAAGATTTGTACATTAGCACTCACTTCCTAATAGTGAAAACATAAGCATCTAGTGCTTGTGTTATGTTGATTCAGTATTCAGTGCGTATTGAAAATTGTTTTGCAGTTCATGTGAACTTCTTGCCAGTGGTGTACCTATCAAATCTGGTACCCAGTGCAAATCATTTTTTTAAATCCTACCAATGCTAGGTCACTCCATGGCTTCCTTTGGTGCCAGGTAGGGCCTGGAACACAGAGAGTGGTTCAACGCACTCTCACTGCTCAGCATCTCATGGGTGGCCACACCCATGGTGCTCTCCAAGTGATGATTCCCAGTGCATATCACCTTCCTCTCAAGTTCCTTAAGTATAAGGGAATTGAGGGGATGATACTCGCACTGAAACCTTTTATCTTTTATGAAAAATTAAGGGAAACATTTTTTCAGCCTTTACAACCACTTTAATTATGGATTAAAAAAAATGATCAAGTAGATCAACATGCTTCACTTCAAAGTTTAGGGTGAGGCTTTCATAGCCCTGAGCTGAGTGTTGCTTGCCTCTTACTAGTAGACTTCTTTCGAAAATGCATGTGTAAAATACCTTGCAATAATGATTTTCGCATTTGTCTAAAGTGCTCGGTTTCCGAAAAATGTAATTACTGGGTGATCAGGACTGGATACTTTAAGGATCTTAGAAGTCCTGTAAAATAATCTATCTACAGAAAGATGATGTCATATAGCCAGTGTACTCTCTAATTTTGGCATTTGTCTTTGATAATATTTAGTTTAATATTTTCCTTCATCCCTGCTTCCTTTGCCAGCATAGGAGTGTGTTACATCATTAGAGAACCATCATTTGCCTAAGCCTACTTCTTAGTAGTTCAAGAACAGGGTGTAGTGTGCAATTTCTGCTGGAAAAGTATGTGTTCAAAAAATTGGAAGAAATTTCTAAAATTAAGTATATGTACTTTTGTGAAAGCGTGCCCATTTGTGCTTGGCAGGTGTTACAGAAAAAATGCCAATACAAAGGGTAACCTTTTCGGAAGATGGTTTTGTTTCTAGCAATATTGCCTGCAGCCTCCTGGCTTTGAGCACTTCCTGATGTGCTTTAAATAACCTCAAATAGCACCCCCTAGTCCCAGACCATAATGAAGACAGGATTTGTCTTCTTCAAAATTCATACTGCCATTGTTTGAGGCTGAGGATTCAAATGCATACTGTTTAGGGAGAGTGCAGTTATAAAAAAGGTAGGTGTAATGGACATGTAGACTAAATATCCTTTTAATTATACAAATTGTATTGTTTATAACCACTGCTATGCTCAGCTTAAGCACAGTTTATACAATTAAAATGGGAAACAATTGTTGCCATTTATGAGATGGCAGAATATTATAATCTGTCCTGTCAGAAAAAAAAAAGATTTATATAAGCTACCTGTGAGTT
This sequence comes from Rana temporaria, assembly GCF_905171775.1. Classification (NCBI taxonomy): domain Eukaryota; kingdom Metazoa; phylum Chordata; class Amphibia; order Anura; family Ranidae; genus Rana; species Rana temporaria. Next base: position 139,996,150 of record NC_053495.1, read on the forward strand.
AGACAATCAAGCGCTTTGCCAACCCCAAGGCTGAATGTATTTAAACATAAAAAAATATTCTTTGTACAGAAAAACACAGAAACTTTAAAATGTCTTCAAAGAAGATAAGAGTCTCTACTATTCGTATAGCTATATTTTACTACATTATATAGAGAGATTATATTTAAAATTTTTATGAGAAATATACCCTAAAGGATTTGTTGTATGTTTTTGTTTGTGTTTGTTTTTACTTCAGTTACTGTGAATTTTAACATCACCCATTGTACCCATTGTAAATCCCTTAAACACACTCCATCTCATTGTTTGAACGCACATGTTCAAGTGTGGGCTGGACTAAAACTTTTGTAAACACTTTAAATTGTATATTTTTGAGAAAATGGTCTGTATTTTTAATAAATTGCTTTAATTATAATATATATATGTCTATCTACAAAATTATATTTACAGATAAAAGGCCACACATACTCTATACCAAATATATAGAAAAAGTCACTTTACATTTATTGGCATAACCTGTGTATTTCTTTGTAAAAGTGTCTGTGAAAGCAAGATGAAAACCATAACCAAACTATGTTTTAATATGTTTGCTTGCCTGGTTCTCAAGTCATTTAGTATGATAAATACCCCTAGTTGTTGTTCTAATGTTCATAATGCAACAACAGTGGACAATACAAAAGAAAATGGTCAATACCCAGTCTATTTTGTAATACTTAAAGGATCGCTAAACAGCATGTACAAATTGTTTAGTTTAAAGATAATTATGGGCTTTTTCTGTTTGACTTGTTTGTTGGTGTCTTGACTTTCCCTAAAAGGAAACTGTAAGGATTGAGATATGGGAGTTGCCACTGAAAACTTGTTTCAAAGTTGCAAGTGCAAAGTAAATCACTGACCAAGAAGAAGTATCCTGCCAGGTAGTGGGAAAGTTCTACTTGATTTCTTCTGGGTCAATGACTCAATACAGTAAGTAATGAAACCTACTGTTTACACTTTTAAAGACAAGTTGGGTATAAGGGCTCCCATATTTCGAACCTGACAGGTTAGATTTAATCTTATATGAATGCCACACCTTCCAATAGACTCTATTTCAAAAAGATCACGACGAGTTGGAGTTCAAGACAGATGGTACAAAAAAAACATAGACATAGTTTGCCTAAATGTGATTGAATTGTCTGGGTAATGGACTAGCCATGGGTAGTAGTTAATAGTGTTGTGAATATGGATTTGAAAATATTTGCATGTACTCTGTTCAACAGTTACTGATAACAAAATGAGATGCCTCATGTGAAGAGAGGGAGTGCTACAAAAAATAGTACCCTGCCTATAGCCCTACAGAGGTACATAAATACGTAAAAGAGCTAAAATATTATTTTCATTTTGGATAGAGTAAAAGAGGATTATAACCCCAGTCAGTTTTTTTTTTTCCATATGTATTACATTGGGGCGATTTTTTTTTCCTTTACGTTCTGTCATGTAGCCAAAAGAGGATGTGGGAGGAAATCCCTCCAGAATGAGGGAATTTCTGGTTATTACCAGGGTCACCAAAACAAGTGTTCCCATTAGAAGTTTTTCCCTCTATTCCTGTTTTGGCAACTATTAAAATTATAGGATTTCACTCTCAGTGATAACAGTAAACAGAGGATGAATCTCCCTAACGGGGACACAGACAGCAATAAAAACCTGACCGGTGTTCTAATCTTCCTCTACCTTATCCAAAAAGTTTTGCCTTTACTTTACTTTAAGCTCCTGTTTTCTTACATTTAGCATGTCATCCAGTACTTCCACTTTTCGGCAATATCTTACGTTTTGGTTTAAGTCTAGTCACACAGTTTTGATTCCATATTCTTTTAAGCTTGTAGTGTTAAATGTCTGAATTAAAGCCCTGTGATTTAAGTTGACACAGGATCTCAATTTGTCCTGAAATTAGCCTCCTGTAATTCCACTATGAGGTCTGGTTCACACTGGTGTGACATACGTTCCAACGCCACATGATGTGTACAAATCAATGGTTCCCTATGAGAGAGCCGTCTTAACTAGTCCGACACAAGTCGTCCGACTTTGAAAAAAGGTTCCTGCACTACTTTGGTCCGACTTTGGTCTGTTTTCAGGCCATTCAATATCATTGAAGTCGGATCAAAGTCAGATACTCATCCTAACCATCTGACTTGTGACATCCGACATGGTGATTACAGCAGCAGGAAAAGGAATTTATGTCACACTGGGCATGTTTTGATTGGTCAAAGGACAAGTTGGACTATCTCAAAGTCTGAGCAAAATCGTATCCTGTTCATTCAAGTCGGATGGAGGTAGGACGGATGCAGGATCAATGTCGCAGGGCAAAGTCGGATCAACAGCCGTACACCGTTGCATCGTACCAGTGTGAACCTGGCCTTAAGCAGTATTTAGGGGGTGTGTTGTTGACCAATCTGTTATGTTCCTTCAACAGTGTAGGTCCAGGATCAGTTTCTGGCAGAGATAGTACAAGATCGGCTGCATGTGATTTGGATTAAACATTACCAAAACATGTTTCAGCTGTGTATATAGCTGCTTGCTTGGAGTTCAGTGTACTTTCATAACATGTAAACTTTAAAAATTATTTTGTGACTATTACAACATACATTAAGTGCTAAAAGTAATTTGTATTGAAGGTTTAGCGGTCCTTTAAAATATAATCAACAATATTTTTGAAAAATGTACCAGTCACCATTTTATCTGTAGCTGATTGGATCACACTCTTCATTATGTCAGTTTATGATTTTATTGTTGAGGTATGCATATTGTCATATGAGTCTAAACTGGAAACAGCTTTACATATGGAAAATGTATATGAAAATTGTTTAGGGCTTAAATGGTAGCATATTTCAATGTTAAACACGTAAGGAATAAATAATAAACATTTGTGTTATACAACTATCAAAGTCCACAACTGGCTTTTTATATACTAATCAGCAGGAACTCTGGAAATTAGTCTTCACTGCTAGCTTCCTAACAGATATATGGTATAAACCAAAGGATGATTAGGCTAACCATTTACCAAACTGGAGGATTCAATTTAGGCTTACCTACCCTTTTTTAGATTTGAATGAATTTTGATTAATGGAGATTTTTTTTTAAGATTTTCTGTAGACCAGACTAGCCCCGTGTGTGTTATTTGTTTTGATGATGTTCTTGCAAAATACAACATTTTTCATCCTGATCTCTGATGTAGAACATGATCAGTGATAATTTGTAGTCATATGGGTACAGTGGTAAAAGATAACATTAACAATACACCTAGAGTTGGTCTGCGTTGCAGCTGTTGTTCAACCAAATGTGTTTGTCAATATTCTTAATAGTACCCCAAACGCTCTGCGATTCTGCTGCGATTGTCATGCAGCAATCGCGGCAGAACTCAGTTAAAATTCTGTTAGGCATGTCACCCAAAAAAGAGCAGGAGCTTCTTCTGAGTGTAAATCACATTTTAAAAATTGCGAGCAGGATTGCTTGTTCCCCCTACACGAGGTCTAAACGGGGCCTTAATGAATTGGCTGATGCTGAAATTAATTTGCCTGTTTTTAAGAATATTTCCATTTTAGTCTATTTTCTTAAATACATTCTTCAAACTAGATCATTATTATTAAGATTTGTAGACTATAAACCATAACAGTGATCCCTCTGTGTTTCAAAAATACCATCAAAAGCATTTTGTTATATCAGTTTCATAAGTGCAACAATAGACCTGTTCATCTTGTTAGAAATTCAGACCTGTCTTGTGCACACTTCCTGCATTATCTCAAGGATCCTGATAAACCCAAACCCCCAATCCTAATCTTGGCATGGCAGATCAATAAGCCTTGACATTGTGTAGAATAGACAAGGGGTGGGTCTAAGTAGATTGGCAAAAGGCATCTAGGAAGGCTGACAACACTCAGTTCACAAAATACTGTGTGTTGTCAGCTGACAACAGCTGATTGTATTCCTGGTACATCAACAGATATTTTCTTGTACTTGCAGAGTCTTGAAAGAGACGTACTGCGCATGTTTTTTTTTTTTGCCCTGACATACACTTTGTTGTCATATATTTGCCTACAGTTCTGAATGTTCAATGTGGGAAGGACAAGGACCAGGGAAGTTCTGAATTTTGATAACATATTTTGTCTTTTTGAACAGTCCAGGGCAGGTATAATGTAGCACCAATACACTGCCTTACCAGTTCTTTATATCTTAATGCAAGGCTAGAACTTAAGACAAGTTGTTATTGATTGTATTCAATAATCAAAAAATCAACATATGTGTTTAGCTAAACAAATAGTAATTTTAGTTGAACTATTTCTGTTGCCTTAAGAAATCTCCCTCTGACCCGTCCTAGACTGGGTTGTTTTACATTGGTAATCCCGTTTAGCATTTTCTCTTTTTTTCTTAATCCTCTACGTACAGCGGTAATAGACTGTAAAGTAAGTCTTGTGTTTAAGCTCATCAGCCATCTGTGTAATTGCTGGCGAAATATGGTTGGCCCTTCATAAACTGTAGAATGAGCACGCATGCAGTAGATGTACTTCAAAGTCTGGTGATAGCTCTGGACATTGACCCTTTAAAGACCAGTCAGGAAACATGACCTGACCTAGGGCCTGCCAAGGTAGGTGGAATTTTTCAGTCTTCTGTGCTAATGCTCTCAAACACTGGATAGTTCTTGTAACTAGCATTCCAATAAGCTTCCATTGTGACACAGTTTAATATGGCAATTCCTGGCCACCATGATATACTTCTGTCAGACTCTTGTGAAAGAAGTACTAGTTTAAAGGGCCACTTAAAGGATGTTTTTTCTAGTTTGTGTGGAGTTTCAGGAGATCAGAGAAGATCTTTATAATAAAGATACTAAATTGTGATGTATGTTCAAACACACAGCTGCCTTCCCATCCAGAAAAAAAAATTACTTCCTCTTGAAAATAAAGCTACTATTTATTTAGTGGCATCTTTTTACTTAAGATGGCAGCTAAAATACAGGATTGGGCTTACAGCATAGGTAAGCAACCATTCAATGGTGTATTACCTTTCTTCATTTTAAGTTTAGTGGTCCTCTAAATACCAGATTTACACATTTGTATTGAACCATTGTTGGTTTGCTATGTATCATGTATTTCTGCAACTATTTCTGGTTGGATAGCTATTATATATCTGTTATTCTGCAAAATGTAATCTACCTCATATTTTGAAGAGTGTTAAAGGGTTGCCTTTAAAATAACCATGTTTTTTTCAGAGGGATCATAACCAATAATTGACTGTTTCCTATTTGTTCCCCTATGTTTACAAATGTTTAATTAAAAATACTGCCCATGCCTATAAAACAGTATAATGAAAGGCATTTGCCTTTGGCTTTTATAAACAGACTATGATTCTCATTATTCCAACATGCGTTAATTTATGTTTTGTACATCATTTTTGTTGTGTTAATTTACTTTTGTGCATAATAAAGATATAGATATATATGATCACATGTCTGAATATGTTTTTGTGTTTTTATTTGACATACTAGTTGTGCTATAAAGGTGCTAGCTTTTATCATAAATGTTATAAGTGTTACATATACCTTGGTAAAGACTACAGGTGCACATATAGACTAATTGTGAAGCAATGCCTCTTCTACTGATAATCTGATCATTTACAGAACACCTAGACAATATCCATTTGGATGGAATGTGCACTGGCTTTTATTATCATGCAAAAGGGTTGCCAAATATAAAAGCCCCTCTGCTATATTCTGACTGACCATATATTTGAATTACATAAGGATGGCGGGATGTGTTGTCTCTTGCATCGTACAAGAACAAAGGCATTGAATTATGATCACATAAAATCACTATCTGTATATAATATCCAGTTTTAACATATTTTAATTTCATATCAGTTCACAATTCCACTGTTTGTTCTACACTTGGTCAGTATTACCTGCATTGAATGTATTCTTAAAGTAGAACTATATGCAAAACATTTTTTTAATTTTGGATAGAGTGGAAGGTTAATGTCTTGCCATCTGTGTCCCGATGGAGAGATGTACCTTCATTTCATGTCCCAGCCATAGCCAAACAGGAAGTGAGAGGAAATCCTTTGAAAATTAAGGGGATCCCTTGGGAACCCCCAGGTCACCAGAACTAGTGTGCCCAATGGAAGATTTCTCCTCTTTTGCTTTTCTAGGGACAACCCAAAATTTGGGACTTTCTTTTACTTTCACTTCAATGATAATGTTAAAAAGGACAACTAGAGAGGGGGAATCTCTCTAATGGGGAAACAGACAGCAATAAAAACTGACAGATGTTCTAATCCATCTCCACTCTGTTCAAAACTAAAAAAAAGGTTTTGCCTTTAGTTATATTTTAAATTGCTCCAAAAGTTTATCCTTGAACTACATGTTCAGATCTTACTTCTTGGGTTCATCTTTGACATGGCCTCACAAATATTGTGAGAATTCTGAGACCTGCAGAGACTTGGCCTGCAACTTGGCTGGGGAAGTAAGAAATTCATGACATCATAAGTCAGATGAGTAGCAGGGTAGGAAATCTGTGTTTAGTTCATATTGTTTTAGTGTTGAGTTACTAACTACAACCATTGTTCTTTGCACCACATTATAAAAAAAGTTGTGTTCAACTCATGTTAGTTACCAAGGTAAATGTGTAACATAAGCACATAAGGATTTTACACTAGGTCTTGGTATTGGTCAAGAAGGATGCCTAAAAGTGACCGACTATTTGTACAAAGATAATACATTTCCAATCCCCTCTGGACTGATAGTTCAATATTGGTTGTCACTGGTTGAATGAATTGCCCACAGCTTTCCTACATCTCTCAAAGACACTAGCAATGATATCTGCTCTCAGGAGTTCCTGGCATGACCATAGAGCCTCCATACAGTTGGATCACTCTTTATTCTAGCACATTCTTTATGAACACACAGCACTGGACATGGCTTGTGGGCAGCCTGGAAGCTCAAGTGCAAAAATATCATATTTGTTGAATGAAAGAAAAAAACACAGAATAGGATTTGCCTTTATAAACAACTTAAGACCCGGACCAAAATGCAGCTAAAGGACCTTGCCCCTTTTTGCGATTCGGCACTGCATCGCTTTAACGGACAATTGCGCGGTCATGCGACGTGGCTCCCAAACAATATTGGCGTCCTTTTTTTCCCACAAATCAAGCTTTCTTTTGGTGGTATTTGATCACCTCTGCGGGTTTTTTTTTTTGCTCTATAAACAAAAATAGAGCGACAATTTTGAAAAACATGCAATATTTTTTACTTTTTGCTATAATAAATATCCCCCAAAAATATATATAAAAAAAATTTCCTCAGTTTAGGCCGTACCTATACGTTGATGTGCCCAGCCATGCCATTCTGCCGACATATATCGGCGTGAAGGGGTCGTTAAGTGGTTAAAAGAACAAGCTCTGAGTCAGTTTATATTCCCTGGTTTGCTACTTAACCCAGTAGGTTGTTAACCAGAAACTCAAATCTGTGTAATTTAGCTCTTAAAGCAACCCTGTCATTAAACAAAAGATACACAGCAAAGGCATATAAGAAAAATAAAACTGTAATATACTAGTTTACCAGATTTTCAAAATGAAATTTGGGGACATTCTACTGACCGCATCCACTTTTTGACACCCACAAAACGACATTCATATTTATAACACAGTCTAAAATAATTGGTCACAGACATTTGGAACAACATTCAAAGTATACTGACAAAATATCTTGGGCACCATGAGAAGGGGAATGATGCGTAGCAGTCAATTGTGGGTGTGGCAAAGTTGCGGTAACCGTGCATGGGACTTTAGTGTGTATTTTCAAATTAATAACTCAAACAAGTGTAAAGTATAGAATTCAGGGGTCTGGATTCAATAATGCACACAGTTCAGGAAACAGGATAAGCTAATGAACATAGTTCAGGATTAAATATTGCTCAGGATCATGTGAGGACCAAGTAACTTAGATTTCACCTTGTGCACCTATTATTCCTGGGGGTCCTCCAGAGCGTGGCCTCCAACATAAGTCACATTGCACACTTGCTTATACAAAATGGCAGAGCCAGATTGTGTACCACAACATGGATAACTACATGCACAAATTGCCCTGGCAGCGCCATCTTGGACCTATGTTTGTAAAGGTGGACTTGAGTTGAAGCCTGTCTGCTGCAATAGTTACTCTAAGGTGCCTGACTCCTGCGGACGCCAGTTTCCTAAAGATTGACCCCTCACAATGAGGACGAATAGTAACCTAAAATATGCACATATATCACATACCAGGTAGCAGAGCCTGAAATGAGGAGGTAGGCCTCCTGCACCTCTGACTCGGCCTGTGCATATGCATTAGCCAGTGCCCAATTCTTGCTAGCGCTAAAGGGAACATGTTTTAGTCTGTGCACAAAAGGCCTTTCCTTAAATGCACCCTTTCCACTGCTTGCACGAGTCAACTCCTCTCCAGTACTGTGAAATTGTTCCTCTCTCTGACCTCATGTCAATGCAACTGTGAGTGGTGACATGAGGTAAGAGCATCAGAACCATTTAGAGCTGTGGGGGACAGCTGAAATCAACATGCCTGTAAGTATTAAATTCCCCCAGTGGACTTAGAGGGAAGATTTCCATAGATTAAAGGCAATGAGTTCATCGATGGGAGGAGGAAAATTGAATATTTACTGTTTTCTTCTGTTTGTAGGCCTTTACTAAGTGTTTTCTGTTTCTCAAAACTGCCCACCTGTATTAAAATCTAACTGTACAATCTCATGTAGGCTTACACACAAACAAATACTCAAGGGTGAAATCAGTTTTTTAGTGTGCTGGAGTGCAATGGAAGCTCATTCAAAATGAACAGGCTGTCTTAAAGCAATACACATTGTGAGTCTTGTTGACTTGCTGCACATTTCCACTGGCAAGTTGTACACTTGTAGAGCGCTTGAAGCACAAGTTCTAGGTTGACACTTATGCAATTTGTAGAAAATTTGAGTGGCAAGTCTCTAGCAAGAGCAAAGTTGCAGTGGTGAGTGTACAGCAAGAGCTCTGCAAGTCAGAGTGCCCCCTGTGGTGGGATGACTATTGCACAACATAACTGAACCAGAACTTGCAGCAGACTTGCAGAATGTTTGTAAAGAAAGTTGATCTGGAGTCATGCAATACAAAGTTGCTGTAATTGTGCAACAAACTTGTGAAGCCTGGCAAGTCTAGCAATAGCTTAGCAAGTAATTTTTTGCTCAATTGCTTGCTATCTGGGTAGTCATTGGATGATTTAACTCACTGGTATTTACTCAAAACTTTTTAAGATTAAGCTCTCTTGAATGGACAATGGTTGAAAAAGGACGGCATTTTTAAAGAAAAATAATATACTGTACAGTTGTTTTGAGAATGACACAAATATTCGTTTTCACAAAGTTTGCTGCTAAACTGCTTTTAGATCTTTGTTTCAGTTGTTTCTGTGATGTAGTGAAATATAATTACACGCACTTCATACGTTTCAAAGGCTTTTATCAACAATTACATGACATTTATGCAAAGAGTCAGTATTTGTAGTGTTGGCCCTTCTTTTTCAGGACCTCTGCAATTCGACTGGGCATGCTCTCAATCAACTTCTGGGCCAATTCCTGACTGATAGCAACCCATTCTTTCATAATCACTTCTTGGAGTTTGTCAGAATTAGTGGGTTTTTGTTTGTCCACCCGCCTCTTGAGGATTGACCACAAGTTCTCAATGGGATTAAGATCTGGGGAGTTTCCAGGCCATGGACCCAAAATGTCAACGTTTTGGTCCCCGAGCCATTTAGTTATCACTTTTGCCTTATGGCACGGTGCTCCATCGTGCTGGAAAATGCATTGTTCATTGTTGGATTGTTGGAAAAAGTTGCTGTTGGAGGGTGTTTTGGTACCATTCTTTATTCATGGCTGTGTTTTTGGGCAAAATTGTGAGTGAGCCCACTCCCTTGGATGAGAAGCAACCCCACACATGAATGGCTTTACTGTTGGCATGACACAGGACTGATTGTAGCGCTCACCTTTACTTCTCCGGACAAGCCTTTTTCCTGATGCCCCAAACAATCAGAAAGAGGCTTCATCGGAAAATATGACTTTGCCCCAGTCCTCAGCAGTCCATTCACCATATTTTCTGCAGAAGATCAATCTGTCCCTGATGTTTTTTTTGGAGAGAAGTGGCTTCTTTGCTGCCCTTCTTGACACCAGGCCATCTTCCAAAGGTCTTCGCCTCACTGTGCGTGCAGATGCGCTCACACCTGCCTGCTGCCATTCCTGAGCAAGCTCTGCTCTGGTGGCACTCCGATCCCGCAGCTGAATGCTCTTTAGGAGACGATCCTGGCGCTTGCTGGACTTTCTTGGGCACCCTGAAGCCTTCTTCACAAATGCAGTGGAAATGCAGTGGAATTTTTTTATGGGATTAAGTTAATTTTCATGGCAAAGAGGAACTTTGCAATTAATGCAATTCGTCTGATCACTCTTCTGATAACATTCTGGAGTATATGCAATTTTCCATCTCAAAAACTGAGGCAGCAGACTTTGTGAAAATTAGTATTTGTGTCATTCTCAAAACTTTTGGCCATGGCTGTACATTGCTTGAATGCACAATTACAATGAAGCTTGCTTCTTTGCCACAAAATGCATTTACCGGTAAATATAAATTTCCATCTTGTTATTGGCCAGCAATTTATGTTGCTTCATTAACTTGCCCAACTCTGTTGACTAGCTCTAGAAATTGAATGTAAGGAATATTTTAATTGCATATCTAACCACAACTTTATTTTACAGTTGTTGACTCTGAAGGTACCATTCACCGATATAAACCACAAGCTTTGTTATAGGAAAGGTAAAGGCTTGCCAAGTCAGTGCTTTATCCACTATTGGAAATATAATTGTTCAGAGGATTTCTAAGGTTAAGTCTTAAGTATTTTCAAAGAAACTTGGCTTAATTTTGTTTCCATAAGGGAAATACATTTCCTTTATTGCATTGTACAGTATACTAAATTGCATTTGTGCGCTGGCTGTTTACATTTTCCATAACATATAATTCAAGGCAACACACGGCCATAAGTCATATGAAAAAAATATATGGAAAGAAATTAAACCTTTTTTTGCTTATTTATTTTTTCCAGAGTTTTCCAAAACGTAATAGGATGTTCAATATTTAGGAACTCCTCTCAATCATGCTCTCAGGAACACTCTGTACTACCCAGAGGAAACATGGCCGACATTACCACTGGATGAGAAAACCTCTCTCTGCAGTTACATGATTGGTTTAGATTGATCTTTTTTTCACCACACATGAATATCTTGCTTCCTACATCAGCATTCATCTCCACACCAAGCAGAGAAAAGAAAGGCTGTTGCTAAGTGGCCCTAGGGAAAAAGGTCTGTATACTCTCCAAAAGACTGAAAAAGTCAGAAAACTCAGTTTTGCAAACACTGTGCAAGTGCTTTCTGAATACTGACATTGGTTAAATAACCCCCCAAACGATATATTTTCTGAAAGCACATAACCAGTAGAATAAAAAGAAGGTGCTACTGATTTTTAAAGCCCCGTGATATTTGCATAAATGTCTATCAAAACAATATTTTCGCAAAAAATACACCAAAATCTTTATTAGCAGATACAAAACACCGAAAATGTTATAAAATGTTGTCTAAATTCCTACTAAATATAACATCTTAATCTGTATTGAGTTAATAAATAAACATGTGTAAATTTTAAATTGTGCTTTTTTGTGAAAATTAAATGTACCGTATTTGCCGGCGTATAAGGCGACTGGGCTTATAAGACGACCCCCCTGATTTTCCAGCTAAATGTTTGGTTTTGGGATATACTCGCCATATAAGACGACCCTCTTCCTACTAGTCTGTCTGGAAGCTGAGGGGAAGTCGGTACCACCGCTGACAGGAATCTCACTGTGCCATTGCATACCTCACTGTGCCATTGCATACCTTATCCCTGTATACAGAGTCAGCCAGACTGCAGGCGTCCATTATTCAAAAGCCGCGCCTCCTCCTCGTGCTGTTCCGTGATAGGCGTAACACTCAGTTTTCCAGCAGAGCCTGTGTTCGGTGTTCCGCCTATCATGGGTGTCCTCTTGTCCAAGAAGAAATCCGTGATAGACGGAACACTGAACAGAGGCTCTGCCTATCATGGAACAGCACAAGGAGGAGGCGCGGCTTTTGAATAATGGACAAGTACCAGCGTATAAGACGACAACCGAGTTTTGAGGCAGGTTTTTAAGTACAAAAGGTCATCTTATACGCCAGAAAATATGGTAGGTGAAACTGTAAATAACCAAATTTCCACTTTTCATTTACAGCTTTCAGTGTTTATAAATGACTCCCCAAACCATATATTATCTGAAAGCACATGACCATTAGAATAGAAAGAAGGTGTTATTGATTTTTTAAGGCCTGCGATACTTGTGCAAATGTTTATCAAATACTTTTTTTTGAGGATTCCGCACCCAATGTATTTTTGTACAGTCTAAGCCTCTCTCTGCAGGCCTGAATTAAATCCCACCCTCTGCCACCATTACCATCTCCTGCTCCCCCAGGAGCACACACTGTCACCAACTCCTCCTTATAAACCCATTTTTTTTGCAGTTATTTCACAGTTGAAATGTTTTTATTATATTTTTGTTGCCAATTAACATACTGCGCTCTGCATGAAGATTGTAGAGTTATGGTGTTTTAGCACCACTAACACACCCAAACCCATTTCCCCACCTGTTTTACTGTTGCAAACAATTAACATCCTGGGGTCTATTTATAAAACCTTGGTTTAACGAATGTCACACACATTCGTACAGGCTGGAGGAATTTCTCTCATATTTTACCTAAAAGATTAAATGCAGAAGGTTTTTTATCTTAATGCATTAAGTTAAAAAAACTTATGTGTGCAGCAGCCTTCCCAGCACACCTAATACTTACCTGAGCCCCATCTCTGTCCAGTGATGTGCACAAGTTCCTCGGCCCTCCGAGGCTCTCCCTCCTGATTGGCTGAGACACAGCAGTGACACTATTGACTCCCACGTCTGTTAATCAATGTCAGTTAGTCAATCAGGAGAGAGAGGGGATGGGCTGAATATCAGCTCTGTGTCTGAATCGACACGGAGCTGCAGCTCGGCTCGGGTTCCCCCATGGCAAGCTGCTTGCTCTGGGAGCACTCAACAGGAGGGAGGAGCCAGGAGCACTAAAGAGGGACTTGAGAATATGAGGATCCAGGCAAAAAGTACAACATGTTTGTTATTTTTATAAAAAAAAATTTTAGACATTACAATCACTTTAATTCCTATAATGGGTCAGCTCCATCTCCAGAAATGCAGTATAGTTTTATAAACTAACCCAGTGAGAAAATATATACTGCATGTGGCTACTAGATGAAGTGATGATCATAAGAATTTATCTATCACAGAAATTATGGGGAAAATACATTGAGCCTGCACAAATGTGACCCTCCCCTGTGTTCTACACAAAGATTTCTATAGGAATATCGTGTTTTGCACCACTATCACCCCTAACCCAATATTTCCATAGCTGTTTCACCATTGCAAATAATTAAACATTTGAGCAGGTAACATCCTGTGTTCTGCAAGAATTGTGTGCTGTTTTACAGTGTACTGGCACCAATAAAAATCAAAACCAATTTTTTTATTTTACATACTGTATATACTTGAGTATAAGCCAACCCGATTATAAGCCGAGGCACCTAATTTTGCCACACAAAACTGGGAAAACTTATTGACTAGGGTGAGAATGCAGCAGCTACTGTTAGCGGAAAAGAGGGTCAACAATGCCCATTTTCAGCCTCACTGTGCCCATTGCAGCCTCACTGTGCCCATCAAGGAGGTTATAGATACTTTGTAGTAGGGTTATACATTTTCACTATGCAAGAACCAACAAACATGAATCCTTTTATCATACATACTTGAATGACCCAATTGATGCCTATTTAGTCCTATCAGGTAGGAAGAAATCTCCTACGTTTCTAGGAAAATCCAACCTAGCCAATTGATTTTTCCCTACAAGATGCATTGGCCATTGGGCTCTGTAGAAGTCACAAAATGTCCGGGCAAAGACCATTTTTCAATTCTACCATAACCAATAGATTTGTGACAATAATATGTCTATGGGCACATTAAGTTCAAATGGCTTGGAGTGCCTGAGGTCTGAAAAAAAAATATGATTATGCTTAGCAGAACTGCATAGAAACAACTGTGCCATACCTGATGAGAGCCGTGTCATGCATTGCCGTCAGACGGCGGCCATCCAGTGTACAAAATCCACGCCTCCTCCTCGTTCTCGTCCGTGATAGGGGAACACTCAGTTTCCCAGCAGTGAGTCAGTGTTCCACCTATCACGGATGTCCTCTCGTCCACGTCTTACGGACGAGAACGAGGAGGAGGCATGGCTTTTGTACACTGGATGGCCGCCGTCTGAAGGCAATGCATGACACGACTCTCATCAGGTATGCAGACACAGACTCGAGTATAAGCCAAGGGGGGCATTTTCAACACAAAAAAAAGTGCTGAAAAACTTGGCTTATACTTGAGTATATACGGTATTTGTTGTTGAGTAACTACTGGCCATTAATGTTTGCATTTTATTACACCACATTGCCAATATGTTTGTGCACATTTTGATTTTTTTACCCTTTCATTCCCTTTCATGCAGTGTATATCATGCTGGTTGCATTGATCGTATGACTCTACTTAAGTATACTGGCAAGATTTACAATTATTTTAGATACAAAAGAAGTATGGCCTAGCAGTGATTCTTGAAATAAAAACCACCCGTTCGCATTCTCTAACTCTATTGTGTTTTTTTCAAAATTGTCGCTCTTCTTTTGTTTATAGCACAAAAAATAAAAACCGCAGAGGTTATCAAATACCACCAAACGAAAGCTCTATTTGTGGGGAAAAAAACTCATAAAGATTTCATTTGGGTACAGTGTTGCATGACCGCGCACTTGTCATTTAAAGTGTGACAGCGCTGAAAACTAAAAATTGCTCTGGGCAGGAAGGGGGTGAAAATGCCCTGTGTTAAATAAAGATGAAGTTAACCTGCCCCCTTTCTTTTCAATTACCTCCTATGGAAAATAATTTGATTTTTGTGCAACCGATCTGTATAATTTATAAATGACGAATTCAAAATATTAACAGTAATTACTGTTGCAGCCAATTATTGGCGCAGCCAATGTTAAGTATGGACGTCGGAACAGCATCGCATTTTTCACGTTTTACGTTGTTTGCGTAAGTCGATTCAGAATAGGGCTGGGCGTAGGTTACCTTCACTTGGAAAGCATTGACTATTTGCGACGTGATTTAGAGCATGTGCACTGGGAAACGTCCACGGACGGCGCATGTGCCGTTCATTCGAAGCGTCATTTACGTGGGGTCACGATTAATTTCCATAAAACACGCCCACCTCTTACACATTTGAATTAGGCGGGCTTACGCCGGCCGATTTACGTTACGCCGCCGCAATTTACGGAGCAAGTGCTTTGTGAATACTTGCCTCTCTAAATTGCAATTCTAGAGTTCGTTGTGGATAATGCCTCTGGCCTTGCTGCCCTCGGGATGGGGGTATCCTAACAGGCAAAAGAGAAGAAAGAAAAAAAAAGGACACACCAACCTTGTGCTATATCCTTGGATACAATTGTATTAAAAAATAAGTTAAAAAGCTCACAAACGTATGGAAGAAAACTTGCGATACAAATAATCTCCAGATGACAGTAATTGGTCTATGACAACAGACTCCATATGGTAACAGAGGAGATTTTAGGGGCCACTGCCGGCTGACGTATTTCAAAGGAATACCTTCTTCCTCAGAGTCCAGCTACTTGAACATAGCACCATCCTTATGCCTGAGGCCCTTGCAAAACAAAATCCTGGGAGTACGAAGTATACTGCCTTATGATCTTTGATATGAACTTTTGATGGATTTCATCATGCTTTTTTGATTGCTCATCTTTGCTTAAGCCATTTACTGTGTATAGCCTCAGTGATATATTTGTGCATTTATGAGAGTGGATGATACAATGGATGGAATATCTTGGAGGAATTGTGGTTGCTCCGGTGGACTTTAAGTTTCATTCACTCCATATGCAGTAAACACTCACAAACTTGACTTATCAATATTGTCTATTTAGTCTCCTGCTGAGAAACCAACTGCCTTCTTTGTTTGAGCCCCGTACGCATGGGCCAAATGTTGGGACCCAAACAATCTAACATTTGGCCCCTGTGTATGTCAGCTTCTGTCAAAGGTGCATGCTAGAAAACCAGCATCCGACTGACTCCCGATCAGCGCTCTCAGCCAATGGCAGAGAGCGCTAATCAGAGTGTTCTGGCGGGGGAGTCATCCCCCTGTCATTACACAATCGCTCGTTGGGGGGAGACCTTACATGGTTAGTACAGCTGCTACAACCAGAGCTGACAGTTTTTTTTTTTTTTTTTTTTTATGAATAGTGTGTACCTGGCTTTAGAGTAGTTTTCGTGTGCACATGTGAAGTAAAAGATAAGTTATAGCAAGATGGATTTATTCCTCTCAAATTAATGAGAAATCTAGCATGGTCATCCCACTCATGGCAGGACATATATAAATGTAATATTAAGCTCCAACATATGCACAGAGGAATGACTGTGGCTTCTAAAGTGGATTGTGTACTTCTCTAAAAACCCTGCTGAGGGTCTTATGCCACGTACACACGATCGGAAATTCCCACCGTGTGTAGGCCCCATCCGACTTTTTCTGTCAGAATTTCCGACAGCAAAAATTTGAGTGCTGGTTCTCAAATTTTCAGACGGGAAAAGTTCTTGTTGGAAATTCCTATCGTCTGTATGCAATTCCAATGCGTAAAAAAACATGCATGCTCTAAATCAATTCGACGCATGCTCGGAATCATTAAACTTCATTTTTCTTGGCTCATTGTAATGTTGTACGTCACCGCATTCTTGATGGTCGGAATTTTGTGTGACCGTGTGTATACAACTCAAGTTTGAGGCAAAATGTTGTCTGAAAAATATTGAGATTTGAAAGAAACACATATATGGATATATGGGCATTTGCTTTAGGAGAGTGTAGGTAGGTCATGATGTGTTTTAATGTTTTTAGCACAAAAAAATATTATTTTGTCTTTTCTTTATATATGAATTAATAAAATAAATACATTATATTTTTAATATAATCTTTATGATTACTATTTAATACAATAAACAAAAAATGTTTTCATGAATAAATAAAACCGCCCATGGGGTATAGAGTCTAAGCTAGGTTTTATGTGCAAGTTTTGTGATTAAGCTGTATAACAACCTGTACAATTTTCTGGTCTGCAATCCATGGAAATAGACTTGAACATTTTGCACATGAAATCTGCCTGCTCCATGCCTGTAAAATAGCAGACTACCAAAAAAGCTTCAAAAATATTCTGCAAATATGTACTATTCTTTGATCTTCACTCTCAACAAGTCTTCAGGGTTGCCAACCGTCCATAACAGATAGTCTGTAAAAAACACCCTCATTTCTCTTTTCTGTAAAAGTCAGTGGATGGAATAAACTGTCTGTGAAAATGTGGTGGCTGGTTACAGTCTGCGATAGTGACCAGGAGTATCCAGGCACCGCTTGCCCTGAAAGAGGGTGGAGGTTGTATCTGCTCCACCTCCTGTCCTATCACCTGTATCTGTTGGGACGCTAACCTCCAACATGCAATGCTACTGCTGTGCCTGAGAAAGGCGTTGTGCTGGCATGCGACTGGGAGACTTGAAATAGAGAGCGCAACTCTAGATCCTGCCTGCTTGCTGCTGTCTGAGCCCCTGGGAGAACAACCTGATCTCTGGGGGGCTATTATTGGTAAATGAGCATTCTGTACACCAGCCATGTCCAAAGTCCGGCCTGCGGGCCAATTGCGGCCCATGTTCTGGTTTAATGTGGCCCCCCTGGTAATTTGGATATATATATTTGTTCTGGCCCCCTGGGCCACAAAACAAATGTACTGTATTTATTGACGCTGCCTCCAAGGGGGAGAGGAAGGGGGTGGGACGAGTGCCCGTCAGATTGCATACAAGACAATCTCCTGTTTACTCGGTGGCGTCTGTAATAGGAAGTCCCGTCTCCTGGGCTGCCATTGGACGACTGTTCTGTCTATCATAGGAGGCGGGACTTTGTATTAAAGAGTCTGCCGGGTAAACAGGAGATTCTCCTGTATGTAATCTGTTGGCGTTCGTCCCGCCCCCCTCCCGATCCCCTCCAAAGCTGCAGATGGGCATCGATCAGGCTGCACTGATGACAATGGTGAGGCTGCATTTAGAGGCTGCATTCATGGCAATGGTGAGGCTGCAGATGGGCACTGACCCTTGTTTTGCTTCACAGTTCTTAAATAAAAAAAATGAAGGTGCTTGTTGTACGCTGATAAATACGGTATATACAAATATCACGCCTGAGCTCACCACACACAGCCACAAAGGCAAGATAATTATTGTTGGGCCGTGTATTAGTGCTCTAATTAACACCCTTAGACCGAATTTTAATGGTTCAAAGAATTTCAGGTAAATAAAATGGTCAGCCCTCACGCATGTTCACTTCATCAAAGCTGGCCCTCTTTGAAAAAAGTTTGGACACACCTGCTGTACACTATTCACCCTTCGTCCACCACCCTCTCCCTCCCCCTACCTTTCCCAAAGGCCTGCTCCGAAGAAACATTTGAAAGGTAAAAACAATATTATTATATATATTTTTTATTATTTCTGGATAATCTATGTGAATTGGGACACCTATAGTGGAGTTTTCTCAAATTTAACTAAAATAGTGGAAATGCACTACAAAGCTATAACTAAACTAGTTGGCAAATGTCTCTATTTTACAGTATATCAAGTCTTGCTAGCAGCATTAGGCACTGTGCTCCTGCATACCAGTAAAGTGTTAGTGGTTAGTGAAGACTGATTCAATCCTTTGAGGCTTCTTTTTGAATAAGGCTGTAGGAGTTTTTAGCTATGCATGCAGAACCATAGCCAGGCATAAATAAACAATTCCAGGCACAAGTAAACATTAATACATAGTAATCTTCTGTTCTGCTTAGAGCTCACCACATGCTGGCTGCCAGTGGTGATAATAAACATGCAATAAATTATATTTGTCAGATGAAAAGGAAGCAAAATAAAAATGTTATGATTTAAGTACCAGACATATTGAAGACATTTATTAATAACTATATGTTCTATTTAAAGTGTGCGGTATGTAAACCATAACAATTGACTTATTAAATGATTATTTGCTCCATCTGTTAAATATACAATTAAAAGAGTTTTGTTAATTCTGTGCAAAAAAAAAAGTATCTATTGATCCTGTCAAAATTTCAGAGCTGTCCTTTGTCCAGTCGTGTGTTATCTCAAGAAGACACGTCAGCAGGAGATGGAGAAACAGCAGTACACTGGTCTTTCCAGTGAAGAGCCGTGCAGGGGGCCTGTCATCAGAAGTCTGATCCTTGGAGTACATGCAGGCTGTACTCCCAAGGAAGAATGCCAAAAAACGAATTTACCACATTGGGGTGGATGTGCTTCTATGCCCTGGCATGGTGCGTTTGAAAGAGGAAAGCAGGGGGACTGACAGGATCACTAAGGGCTCTTTCACACAGAGCGGACCGTTTCCGGGTCCGCTCCGTGTGTCTCCGTCGGCTCAGCGGGGATCCCCGCTCAGCTGTCGGCGGATAGGGCGGTCCCCGCACACAGTGCAGGGACCGCCCTGTCTCTGCTCCGCTGTCCCCTATGGGGAACCTGATGCAGACGGACCGTTTGTCCGTCTGCATCAGTTCCGCTCCGCCGAACGGAAGAAAAATAGGGTTTCTTCCGTTCGGAAAAGCGGATCCCGACTGACGCGGACGCTAGCGGATGCTCCATCCGCTAATGGACGCGTCCCCATAGGGATTCATTACAAGTCTGTTAACAGACTTGTAATGAATGGACAGACGGAGCGGACGTCTGAAAGGGGCCTAAGTATTTCACACAAACAAAGCAATGCGAAGAGAACAGGATTTACATTTTTAATACAAGTACATGGTAAAAAGACACATATCAGAAATATGTCATGTTGGGATAACATATACTTTAAGTCACTAACTTGCTCCTGACCCTTGAGTCAGAAAACATTAAAGCGGGGGTTCACCCTTAGAGGGCACTTTTCCCCCTTAGATTCCTGCTCGTTATTACTAGGGGAATCGGCTATTTATTTAAAAATATGTGCAGTACTTACCCGTTTACGAGACGCATCCTCTCCGTCGCTTCCGGGTATGGGCTTCGGGAATGGGTGTTCCTTCTTGATTGACAGGTTTCCGAGAGGCTTCCGACGGTCGCATCCATCGCGTCACGATTTTCCGAAAGAAGCCGAACGTCGGTGCGCAGGCGCAGTATAGAGCCGCACCGACGTTCGGCTTCTTTCGGCTACGAGTGACGCGATGGATGCGACCGTCGGAAGCCTCTCGGAAGACTGTCAATCAAGAAGGAACGCCCGCTCCCGAAGACCATACCCGGAAGCGACGGAAGAAGATGCAGCTCGAAAACGGGTAAGTACTGCACCTATTTTAATACAAATAGCCGATTCCCCTAGACCGAACGAGCAGGAATCTAGGGGAAGAAAAAAATTTTTTTTAGAAATGGGTGAACTCCCGCTTTAAAGACATCTGACCAGCATTACAAACAGACAACTAGCATTTGCATAATTAGGTGGATGATGGCAGCCCAAATATTTTCCTCAGTACAATTTCCCTGATGGCCTGTACAACGATCAGAAATTCTGACAGCAAAAGTCCGATGTGAGCTTTTGAACAGAAATTCCAACTGTGTGTATGCTCCATCTGACTTTTGCTGGCGGAATTTCCGCCAACAAAAGATTGAGAGCTGGTTCCTATTGGAATTCCTATTGGAAAATCAGTTTGTCCGTATGCAATTCCGATGCGCAAAAAAAACACGCATGCTCAGAATTAAGTACGAGGTGGGAACGCTCAGTCTGGTAAAACTAGCGTTCGTATTGAAGATAGCACATCTGTCACACTGTAAATTTTAGCATATTTTTTTTTTTTTAATCAGAAAAGTTTTTATTTTGAAAAATGAAAAAGAAATACAGTAGCAGTACAGAATACCAGGAATGTACAACACGAATAGGCAACCAAAAGGAGATAAGCACCTTCACAGTACATAATTAGTCAAACCCATAGCCTATGAATGATACATATTCCCAGTGACGGTGTTAAAACAATATTTCCATAAACCTAGCATTCCTTCTGTAGGCACTACAAGCCTGAGAAAAATATAAGGCAGATAAATAATAATAAAAGTAAAGATCAAATAATAGGGAACAAAGAAAAAGCAAAACCAAAAACAATAAAAAAAGGGGGGGGGGGAAATCAGCCCAGCCTGCTGCCAAAGGTACCCTGTCTGTTAACCCATACATCTCATTAGCTCCTCGACTCAGTTTTTAGAGAGATGATCCCATCCCACTTTTGCAATCCTCCAGGTCCTCAACCAAGCAATAATCTATCAAGTACCAGTTGTGGGGGGGCCACTTCCGGGGAACTCAGCCACCCCTGCCATATGGTATCAAATTTGTGCGGTGCCTTTCTATGCAAGTATGTGTTTTTTTCTCTAATAAGAATTCTATTGACCTCCTGTGTCCACTGTCGGCTCGATGGAACCCGGGCAGACAGCCAATATCTCGCTATAAGCTTTCGTGCCAAATACAGTAGTCTAAGCAAGGCAGTGTACACAGGAGGTAGGTATAGGTCCTCATCAATACCCCCCAGCAAGCATACCAGTGGGCTTGCCGGCAACTGGACCCGATAGGTAGAATTAATAATTTTGACCACAGCATTCCAGTACCTCACTAGTTTGGGGCACCTCCACAGCATGTGAATGAGGTCACCAGGGTGTGCCTGACATTTGGGACAAATGGGTGAATCACGCCTACCCCATTGGTGCAATTGTACTGGAGTTCGATAGACTCTATGGAGAATAAACAAATGCGACAGTCTTTGGGCAGCTGAGACCGAAACCAAAGGCCCTGTACTCAATATCTGTTCCCATTGCTCCCCATCTATTGGTCCTATATCGATCTCCCATTTCCCTCTACAAGGAAGAACATTGGGTGCCTGTAAGGGTGCCAGTAGTTGCAGGTACGCCCTAGAGATAAACCCCTTCTTCTCAGTGTCGTCAAAGACCGAACCCAAGAAGCGGGATTCCTCCCGTCGCAGTAAATTTTAGCATATTTTAATGCAGCGCATTCTTTTCTTCTTTATAATGCTAGAATAATGACGTTGTTTTGCTGCTGATATTCACAGAGTTTAGACAAACTTATGTCTTTATTATTTCTCGTAATCTGATGAATAATCTTTATTTATTTTTTAAAGCCAGATCTCCATAATAATGTTTAGAATATTTTTTTATAGTCATCTTTTTATTTATTTTTTATTATTTTAAAGGGGTCGTAAAGGTACAAGTTTTTTTTCCCTAAATAGCTTCCTTTACCTTAGTGCAGTCCTCCTTCACTTACCTCATCCTTCGATTTTGCTTTTTAATGTTCTTATTTCTTCTGAGAAATCCTCACTTCCTGTTCTTCTGTCTGTAACTCCACACAGTAATGCGAGGCTTTCTCCCTGGTGTGGAGTGTCATGCTCGCCCCCTCCCCTGGACTACAGGAAAGTCAGGATGCCCATGAACACACAGCTCTCCTGTAGTCCAAGGGAGGAGGCAAGCACGACACTCTACACCAGGGAGAAAGCCTTGCTTTACTGTGTGGAGTTACAGACAGAAGAACAGGAAGTGAGGATTTCTCAGAAGAAATAAGGACATTTAAAAGCAAAATCGAAGGATGAGGTAAGTGAAGGAGGACTGCACTAAGATAAAGAAAGCTATTTAGGAAAAAAAAATTGTACCTTTACAACCCCCTTAAAATTATTTTCTAGTGAACTCCATAATATTTTTTTTTTGTGTGTGTCAAGTTACCACAACAACATTATTTTCTTGTATTTTTAAACCTCAAGAAGGTTGGTTGGTGTCCCTTGTTAATTTGACATTGTATTTTTGAAGTGAACCTTCCTACTCACAAACAAACTGTCCTTTTTGAAGAAAAACACATAGACAAGTATGGCAACGCTGAAGAAACTGCTGGAATTTTCGAAGCCTTTGGACCCCAGGGCAGACATCAACTCTTTGGAAAAAAATAATTGGTAGCCTGAGAAGTCAATATAATAGGGAGCACAATCTGGTCCAGGACTCCCAGAGATCAGGAACAGTAGCATACCAAATGCTTTATCTGCGATAAACACAAACGGGTGTCCTTCAACGTTCTCCTCAGCAGGTGGCAATGCCAAGCCACCACTCTGGAAAACTCAGTCTAGGCATAGACTCCACCATCAGACATCTGGACATTCTTCCCCACGTCCACATATAGAAACTCATATGTCGCCGACACCACCGCCATCAACACAATAATATTGAACCCATTATAATTAAAATAGTATGACCCCGAATGGGGTGGTGGGATGATGTGGACGTGTTTCCCATCGATTGCCCCTCCGTAGTTAGGACAGTCTCAACGCTGTGCAAACTAGGATGCCACAGTCTGCCATTCCTGTGGCGCTGAAGGAAACTGTGGAGTCAAACCAGAAAAAAATTAGTACTTTTGCACATAACATTGCAAGCAGATTAGACACAAACATTCTTGGCCAACATCAGTATAACATTTATTTAAAGGAGTATTTAAAGACGAAAATATAAGGTCCACTTATCAGATTCCTCACCCCCTCTGATGGCCCATTGTAAAAAAATTAGGGGGGGAGTGTTCTAGATGAGTTTGGGACCCCAAAAAAGCCTCTGCCACTCTGCCAGAATTTAAGAAGAACAATAACATTTGTACACATTTTAGGGGGGGGGGTTATAAATGAGTTTGGGACCCCCAAAAAATCCTCTGCCACGCTGCCTGAATTTAACGAGAATAATAACATTTGTACACATTTTAGGGGGGGGGGTTCTAAATGAGTTTGGGTCCCCAAATAAAGCCTCTGCCTGAATTTAAGGAGATAACATTTGTACACATTTTAGGGGGTGTTTAGGGTAAAGCACTACAATGGAGCTGACAAAATATATTGTTAAGCGACTAGGCTAGGTGTGTATGGACCCAGGAAAGCATGCTGGAGGGGTTAGTGAAGGCATGTATAATATGCATGTAGGCCAAAAAAGGAGCATTAAAAGCTTACAGCATGCATGGGGGCAAAGGGGACATTCACAGCATATTACAATCATGGTAATTAGGGAATGATGAAAGAAATACAAAACATTAGCATACATTTAATACATAGAATGTGATGTTAAAGGAGAAAACTTACCTTAATGTAGTCCTTCTGCAGGACTTGGATGATGGCAGAACAGGTCTCTGTAATAATAATCCCCAGAGCCTGGGGAAGATGCCTGTCGAGAATTTGAGATCCCACAGACTTCTCCCTGTCGCCAAGTAGCGCAAAAAGGCGACTAGCCTTTGCTTGGCAGTGATGGTTTGCCGCATGCAGGTGTCCTGCTTTGTGATATAAGGGGACAGCAAAGCCAACAGACGGTGAAAAACAGGGTCCGTCATCTGGAGATAATTCCTAAAATCATCAGGATTATTCTCCTGGATCTCCCGCAGCAAAGGCATATTGACTGAGCTTGAGTCAAAGCAAGAAGCCCAACACCAAGCCCCCACACATCACGAACTCTATGACGAGTACGTACCCGCAACATGGATAGAAAACGGTTGGCTGGTCAGAACGAACTAACAGAACGCACTGAAGAACAGAAAGACCTATTAAGAATAACCTGAAAATCAGAAATGAGCGGTCAAGAACACACTGGAAACCAGATACGAACTGACTATATGCACTGAAAAACAGATACGAACCCACAAGCACAAACTGAACAGCAGAAACGGTCTGAAAAGCACGAGATTATCAGAAGGAACCCAAAGAGTGTCAGACTCGGAATGGAATTTCCGTTTTATAGTGCCGTCGTACGTGTTGTAAGTCACTGTTCTTGGCGGGCGGAATTTGGTGTGACCGTGTGTACGCAAGACAAGCTTGAGCGGAATTCCGTCGGAAAAACCATCCAAGGTTTTTCCGACGGAAAATCCGATCGTGTGTACGGGGCATTAGAATATCACTTTGAGATGCCTGTTTAGAAGTCAAGTTACTAATGTGAGGATTGTGAATCAATGGCAGCTTTCATCTGTTTCCTGAGACAGGTGTAGGGTTCTAATGCCCCAACTGTTAGCTGCTAATTTCACAGCGTTCTGTATAATTATGTATTAGCATGTATTAGGAAGTGGAAAGAGAGAAAGGAGCTGTCACCACATGCATACGGAAGCTGCATTACAACAATACTTTCCTTAATCCAGGCCAGTAGCAGAGCAACTATTAGGTAATTATTTCTGTGTTTTGATTGTTTACCTGCCTAAGACTTTTTGATCTGAATCCTAGTGACACACTTATCTCCATCCTATTGTTATTATCTCACATGCAGAGTACCAAATAGCTAGGTTTGTGCTACTGTACTAAATTTAGGTGAACTTGTTTATTGCAGTTCATATGCAGCTCTTGTAATTTTAGTTAACCCTGTCTCGTCTGGTCTGGGATTATATAGCAAGTTTTAGCTTAGGGCTCAATAACCAGCATAGGCTAGAGCCAAGTTAGTTTTCAGATGGCCACTAGGGATGAGCTGAACACCCCCCCCTGTTTGGTTCGCACCAGAACCTTCGAACGGACCGAACATTCTGGCGAACATTTAGAACCCCAAAAAGCGAACATTTAGAACCCCAAAAAGCAAACTGCAGAGGACACAGGCAGTACACACCACGTAGCTTTAGGTGAAAACTGCAGCGAACACAGGCAGTACACACCACATAGCTTTAGGTGAAAACTGCAGAGGACACAGGCAGTACACACCACGTAGCTTTAGGTGCAAACTGCAGAGGACACGGGCAATACACACACCACGTAGCTTTAGGTTCAAACTGCAGAGGACACAGGCAGTACACACCACATAGCTTTAGGTGCACACTGCAGAGGACACAGGCAGTACACACACCACGTAGCTTTAGGTGCAAACTGCAGAGGACACAGGCAGTACACACCACGTAGCTTTAGGTGCACACTGCAGAGGACACAGGCAGTACACACCACGTAGCTTTACATGCACACTTGTCAGAGAAACACATTGTGAAGAGTCATGTTCTACTTCCATTTGAACGCTAGATGGCAGCAAAGCCTCACTCATGCATCACATGACTTCCTGGCTGTCTATAAAAGCTCAGGAAGTGCTCAGAGAGATTGCTGGTTCGCCTTTCAGCTTCCTGTTTCCTGTGACTTGTTCCTGTGTTTGATTACTTGCTGTGACCCGGATTGCCTCTGACTCTGCTGATCTTCTCCTGGACCCGACCTCGGCCTCGTATTACAGACTCCGCTCATCTCCTGTGTTTGACCCTCGGCCTGTGACCTGGACTTTGCCTCTTATCTCCTTACCTTGACCTTCTGCCTGTGACCTGGACTTGCCTTGTGTGTTCCCTATACACTACCTTCAGCTGTGTTTGGACTATCTTATCAGCCCGTGCTTGACTCTCAGCCTGGTTTTGGACTCCCTGACTTAGTTCTTCCAGCAAGCCACGCACCTGCCAGTTTTATACAGCTGCTCGTCCACTTGAAAGACCCTGATACCAGTCTACTTGAACCTGCTGGGTAGCCTGTGCCTCTTTGTGCCTCTCCTCCCCTGTCTCACCTCCAGGGGTCGAGGTGCGCTTAGTTGCAAGGGTGAACCGTTCTCTGCATCTCGGCCTCGGTAAGTACTAGTCTGCCCGTGATAACACTGCAGCGGACACAGGCAGTACACACCACGTAGCTTTAGGTGCACACTGCATGTTGTGGTTGAACTGGATGGACTTGTGTCTTTTTTCAACCTGACTAACTATGTAACTATGTAACTGCAGAAGACACAGGCAGTACACACACCACGCCGATGAGTCATCACCAGCTGTCTGCAGGCTACCCGCTGAATGTAAAAAAAAGAATTGCTCTGCGCCCCCCACCCCAAAGCACCTTGCCCCCATGTTGATGGGGACAAGGGCATCTTCCCGACAACCCTTGCCCGGTGGTTGTCGGGGTCTGTGGGTGGGGGCCCCCAGATCCCACCCCCCACTATGTGAATGAGTATGGGGTACATTGTACCCCTACACATTCACTAAAAAAAAGTAGTGTAGTGTTAAAAACAACAGTAGAGAGTTTTTGACAAGTCTTTTATTAAAAACATCTTCTTCTCCGCTTCTTCCTCGGGTCTTCCTCCATCTTCTCCCACATCTTCATTCTCTGGTCTTCTCCTTCGGCTCTTCTTCTGTCTTCTTTCTCTGGTGTTCTTCTTCCTCTGCTGCTGCTCCCGCCCCGCAATCCTCCTCCGGTGTTGCGTCCCGCTGATCTGTCTGCGCCGATGTCATGCATTTCTTAAATAAAAATGCGGGCATGGCAATCGGATTACGTCATTCAGAGGCCACGGCCCCCTGTGACATCACAGACCCATCATGCCTCAAATTTTTCATGTCACACTGTTTTTGCCCAGCGGTTTTTCAAACTTTTTTTCTGTAAAAAAAATACACTTTACTGAATTAAATAAAAAAAATTAAAAAAAAATATATATATATATATATATATATAAACCCCAATTTGTTTGTATAGTGTGATGATAATGTTACACCGAGTACACAAACACCAAACACCTAACATGTCATGCTTTAAAGATGTGCATGCTTGTGGCATGGCGATAAACTACGGCACTTCAAAATCTCCATAGGTAACGCTTTAAGCGTTTTTACAGGTTACCTGTTTAGAGTTACAGAGGAGGTCTAGTGCTAGAATTATTGCTCTTGCTCTAACATTCGCCAGGATTCCTCACATGTGTGGTGCGAGCACCGTTAGCGCATGCATGCTTGACTTAAGTATGCGTTTGCTTCTGCATGCAAGCAGGGAGGGATGAAAAAAATCGTATTTTTTTTCTTACACTGTAAAGTAGTGAGAGAAGATTTTGAGTATTTCTGCAAATGAGAAAACATCACTGTATTTTTTTTTGAACATTCGTCATATTTCTATATACATTCCTATAGCCCACCCATATTTGACAATCCCTTTATTCTATATTGTCTAGCGTCCGGCTGTATTTTCCATGGTTCACAGCCAGCAAGTGGCCAGCTATGGCCTGGCAGATGATCTGGGAATTCATAACTGAACAACTGAAGAACTGCAGGTTGCTGACTCTGTCCTGACCCAGCCACAAACTGAATTAAAACAATACAACTCAGCAACATTGGCAGGTCTAGTTTACATGGGGGAGGGAACACTAGCTGATAAAACAAAATAAGGAGGATAAGAAAACATTACAAGATATTGTACTAAAATAAAATAAAACAATCCATTATTTTTAAATGAATATGGCACAATATAAATAGTTTTATTGGTTATACATTGCTAATAGGTGGTCCATTCTCCATTGTATAAAGATGATTTGAACCATATGATGAAAGTTAATTATGGAAGATTTGTATTTACACATGATCATCACCAGTTAAGATGGCCCATCTTTTGGAAAAACAATGTTTCACCGTTAGCAGAACACACTGAAAAGACACCCAAAATAAGGAGGAAAAAATAGAGAATATTTTTTATTTCCAGTATTTTTTTTTTATTACAATTGCAGAACTTTACAGAGTATGTGCACTCTTTTACACTTCCCTGGCTCTTAAAGAGATCTTGTCACCAACTTAGAAAACTACATGTAAGACCACTGAAATGTCAAGTATTTCAAATGCTTAATTGCAGCATTTTTTTCTTCCCATGATTGATTTTTTTTGACTTGCAGTGTATCTCTGAACTTGCTATCAAATGTGACTACTTCAGGGGGGCGTGGCCGGGATGTGAAAGGGAGCAGACGTGCGTTAGCTGAGCTCCGCTCTTACCCTTATCCTGACTAACTTTCAGCGCAGATTCCTACACCCAGCACCCGTTCCGCAGGCACCCTGGGGCGGAAGAAGACACCCGGTACCCCGAGAGCCCCTCCGCTGTCGCCGGGCAAGCTCCGTTCGTCCTCGACGCCTGGAGCCCGGGCCGCGACGGCCATCTTGCCCACGAGGCTCTCAGCCCTGGAGATGTCCGTTGATTTTCCACCCCTGCCTAATCCGTCGGCATCCCAAGCCGCCTCTCATGCTGAACTCCTGGCAGCGATCAAGGAGGGACGGGACTCCGTGATGGTGAAGATCGACCATCTAGTGGCGGATGTAAGCCTTATTAGGCATGATATGGACAAATTCAGGGCCCGGTTCGCCGAGGCGGAGGGCCGCATCTCTCAGCTTGAGGATTCTACCAGGGCCGACTCCAGGGATCTCCATGCCCTACAGATGCAGGTCAGAGCCCTGCAGGAGAAATCCATCGACACGGAGAATAGGCTCAGGAGAAACAACATCAGGATCCTGGGCCTCCCGGAGCGGGCGGAGGGCCCTAAGCCTGCGGAGTTCACTGAAACCTTTCTCATCTCCCTGCTGGGCCTACCAGCTATGCCACCCACGTTTGTGGTCGAGCGGGCACACAGGGTTCCTCCTAAGCCTCCAATCCCAGGGGCCCCTCCGCGGCCTTTCCTGCTTCGCCTACTTAACTACCGGGACAGGGATCGCATCCTGGCGGCTGCTCCCGGACTACTCTCCAGAGGTGCAACGCCAGCGCCGCTCCTTCACCGAGGTGCGCAGAAGTCTGCGAGACCAAGGCCTCAAATTCAGCCTGCTTTACCCTAGCAAGTTGCGGGTGATAGATGGGGATCGCACGCGCTTTTTCACAGATCCGGAGGCGGCTATGTCGTGGCTGGAGGCCCGCGGATGACGCATACCTCGTGGCAAGTATGGCGACCAGTTTCTTCTCTCCCCCGGGCAACCCCTTCCCCCCCCCCCCCGAAGTGGTGGGGATCTATCACTGTTTTTTGGGGTAGCAGAATGCGGTCTCATGGATCTCGGTGGAGATTGTTTTCCTCCCCTCCATCGTCCTGATGACCTGATATGTGTTCCTCCTGTGTTCCACTGTACCACAAACATCCGATGTCTGCTGGATGATACTGCCCTTGATCCCTGATCCTGTCGCTGCGGGGAGATGACATACATTTTTTTTTTATTTTTTTTTCACCTTACGGTGCTGCCTTTGCTCCCTTACCGCGGCTTTTCTTTCCGGATGCCACTACCCCCCGAGCTCTGGCCCTTATACCCTGTCCAGGCCGGGAATCTGCACATACTACTGCATGGAGTTTGGTTGCTCAGCGCGCCGACATGAAGGCGCATTACTCAGGACTCCAAGAACTGAGATACGCGAAGCCGCCAACTCCCCCCCCCCCACCTGTACTTGTGTTCTGTCCAAGATTTATCTTATTTTTGTTTTGAATTTTTCTGTTCTATTTTTTGCGCCCAATTTTACTTGGGCTCTGTGTCCATGAACATTGACCGCAGGCCTCTGCTGTGTGAGAGCAGCCTCGCGGATGTCGTGTAGAGCCCCAGTTTAAGGGCTAATCTACACCCTATGTTTTTGACTGTTCCTGTTTGGGGGAAAACTATTCCCACCCCTCCAGCAGTTGCTGGAGAGATGGGACATAGTCGGATAGGCACCCGGTGCCTGGGAAGTTTGTTATTTTTTGTGTTCACTGTTTATGTTAAGCTCAATGTCTTTTGCTCTGTAAGGATGGTGCTCTGCGCAAGCTTTGCTGTCATGATTTGTAATGTACTCGAGGTCCTGCTGCTCCTGGGGTGTCTCGAGATGCTCGTAATTTGGTACCCTGCCCTCCCTCCACCCCCCCTGCCAGATGGCTGACCGCCCGCCTGACTCATTCTCCATTCTCTCTTGGAATGTCAGGGGTCTTAACTCCAAGTTTAAACGGGCCACCCTATTCCAGTATTTGAAGTCCCGCCCTGTACAACTTATCTTACTTCAAGAGACTCACCTCATGGGCAGCAAGATCCTGACCCTTAAAAAACCCTGGGTTCAGCGAGCAATACATGCTACATATTCCACGTATGCTAGGGGGGTGACGGTCCTTATCCATAAGAATTTTCCCTGTGTAATTGAAGAAGTCCGTACAGACCCCCTAGGTAAATATGTGGTCCTCGTTTTTACATTATGGTCGCAGAGGTACATTGTTGTCAATTTGTACATTCCCCCCCCCTTCTCCTCAGCCCTATTGTATGATGTTTTAGATAAGATTGCACCGTTCTGCCCGGGGAAGGTCATAATGATGGGAGACTTTAATGCCATCCTGTCCCAAGAACTAGATAGACCCACTCCGCCAAAATCCCGGTCCTCCGACCTACTGGCCTGGGCTCAGGCAGTGGGCCTGGAGGAGGTCTGGAGGTGGAAACACCCGGATGTGCGTGCATATTCCTGCTACTCTGCTTCCTACAAGACCGCGTCCCGGATAGATCTGGCCTTCTCCAACCCCGCACTGTTAGCGGATGTGTTGGAGGCGGACTATCTTCCCAGCGGTCTGTCGGACCATAGCCCGTTATTAGTAGTGCTTCGCTCTCCGGCCTCACGCTGTGCCGCACTCTGGAGGCTGGGCGCCCAATGGGTGAACCATCCAGACATAGCTGAAGCTGTATCCCCCCTGCTGACTGACTTCTGGGAGCGTAATACTGGTACGGCCTCCCCGGACGTAGTTTGGGACACTTTCAAGGCGTATACAAGGGGACAGTACATCTCCGCTATAGCTAGTGTAAAAAAACAACACTCGGCGCAGTTGGTGGACTTGGAGCAGCGGGTCGCGGACCGCACTGCCACATATAATACTGACCCTTCCTCAGATCGTTTTGATCTGATGATGGCGGCCCAGCGCGACTTACATTTGCACATAGCTGAAGCGACACGCCTGGAAATGCATAAGGGAAAACAGAGGGCATTTGAACAGGGTGACCGGAATGGCCGGTTCCTGGCCATGATGGCCCAACATGACCAACCTCTCACGACCATATCTCTCCTCCAGACCCCGGAAGGGGGGACTGTGTCCTCTCCTCAAGACATACTGCAGACCTTTAACGACTTCTACAGGACCCTCTACTCCTCTGGGTTACCCGCGGGCTTCCGGCCTGAGACACTTGACGACCTGCTTGACCCCTTGGCGCTGGGTTGGCTCTCTGACCAGGAGAGGGAGGCCCTAGTAAAACCATTTACGGCCCTTGAAGTCCAGGTTGCCATCCAGTCCTTCCCACCTGGCAAGGCGCCAGGACCTGATGGACTCCCACTCGATTTCTACAAAGCCCATGTGGGCCTCCTGGCCCCCATGTTGGCTCAGCTTTACACTACGTGTTTGGCTGAGGGCGGCCTCCCCGCCTCTATGTATCATGCCCACTTGACACTGATATATAAACCTCCCAAGGACCCTGCTTCCTGTGCCTCCTACCGCCCTATTGCACTGTTGAACACCGACTTTAAGGTACTTACCAAACTACTCGCCCTGCGACTGTACCCCATGTTACCTACTGTAATAGACTCTGACCAGACGGGGTTCATGCCCAGGAGGTCTACAGATGTTAATCTCAGGCGACTCTTTACCAACATTCATACCCGACACGTAAATACAGGAACAAGGACTGTGGCCTCACTAGATGTAGAAAAGGCCTTTGACACAGTCGAGTGGCCTTTCCTATGGGAGACTTTGAGACGAATGGGATTTCCCTTACTATTCATAAAGTGGCTGCAGGTCATATACAAGGCCCCCACCTCGTCGGTGCGCTTGGGCGGTGCGGTTTCTGTCCCTTTTCAGCTTTCTCGAGGCACTAGGCAAGGCTGTCCCCTTTCCCCGGCCCTCTTTGCCCTCGCCATTGAGCCAGTGGCGGAGGCGCTTCGTACATCTCGTCACGTCAAGGGGCTCAGAGTGGGTCTGCTAGAGGAGAGGGTGGCCCTATACGCCGACGATATGCTGCTTTTTCTGAATGATGCCGGCCCCTCCCTGCAGGGCACCTTGTCGGTGCTAGACACATTCTCTCCGGTCACTGGACTCAGAGTGAACTGGTCCAAATCTCTCCTGTTCCCGATAGACCAGGCGGCCAAATCTACCTCCCCCCCAGATAGCCCCCTCTGCTGGGTGGATACTTTCAAATATTTGGGGGTGCTTGTCTCAACTTCGGCCTCTGACTTTATCCCCCTGAATCTCTCCCCGGTTTTGGCAGACGCCCAATCAAAATTTAAGGCATGGGGTAACCTCCCTCTGTCGGTATGGGGGAGGGTGAATCTTCTCAAAATGAAAATAGTCCCCAAACTCCTTTATCTCTTCCGCCACTCGCCACAGTGGATACCTAAGTCCTTTTTTGCTAAACTAAATAGACTTTTCTCCTCCTTTATCTGGGGGCACTCCCCACCGAGGTATAAGCTATCTACCCTAATGAGACCGCGAACGCAGGGTGGGATGGCATTTCCGGACTGCTACAAATATTATCTCGCCGCCCAGCTGGTTACGGCGGCTTGGTGGCTGCGGCCGGATGGTACGAACACCTCCACTGCCCTTGAGGCGTCGGTGGTGGGCTCGTTAGAGGCCCTTCAGTGTCTGCTGTTTCGGGGCCCCCGCGCGCCTTACCCTCTGACCCCCTCTATGCTCACCACCCTGCGGGCGTGGCGAACTGGCCTGGCCATTGAAAAATGTAAGCCCACTGAAATCTCACCAAATGCCCCGATCTGGAATAACCCTACCTTAGATCACATATACAAACTGACGGATCCCCTTGCGTGGACAAAGTACGGCGTGAAATTAATCTCCCATATTGTTTCGCAAAATGCGCTGAGGCCCTTCACTGAGCTATCGTCCGACTTTAATCTGCCCGTTCACTATTATTTCAGGTACCACCAACTGTCACATGCATTTTCGGCGCAGTTTCCTTTGTCCTCCTGTATTGTGGCCCAGTCGGAGTTGGAGAGGACACTCAGATTCCATTGTGATGTGAAGCCCACTTCGCACTTATACTCTTATCTCCTCTTTGTGTCCCTCCCTCCCCTTGACGGGCTGCGGGCCAGGTGGCAAACTGACATTCCCACACTAGACGCAGACGACTGGGATGACGTATGGGACCTACCCTTCACTACGCTTGTGTCGGTTCGTGACAGACTGGTGCAATACAAAATAGTACACAGGGCATACTTCACCCCCTACAGGTTACACAAAATGAACCCCACACATTCACAGGAGTGCTGGCGATGTGGAGACTCCCCGGGGGACTTTTCGCACATTTTCTGGCTGTGCCCAGAGGTGATACATTACTGGGAGGCGGTCCTAGAACTGACTAACAGAATTGCTGGGACTCACTTGCCTCTAACTATGGAGATATGCCTTTTGGGCATAATTGAAAACCTGGTTCGGACCTCAGCAAAACGCACTTTAGTTAGCCTACTACTCTTCTACGCCCGCAAGAATGTGGCCATGCATTGGAAAATACCCTCGCCCCCATCCCTGGTGCAGTGGCGACACCTGGTGAATACCAGTCTTCCCCTATATAAAGACACATACGCCAACCGTGGGTGTCCACAAAAATATGAAAAAATTTGGCGGGTCTGGGTGGAGGAACCAGAAACTGCTGGTTAAAACATGGTCTCGGAGGTGACACCTCCCCATACCTTCCGGTCTCCCCCCCCCCCCCCCCCCCATTCTGTTTGTATATGTTAGTCACCGCAGATCTTAACCAGACCTCGTATTTGCATTGCAGAAGTTGCTATCCCTTGATGTATCAGCTTTTTCTCCTGAAGTGTTTTAGGACGTTGAGCTGTTTTTTTTTTTGTCTAGTTCTGTCTAATTGTACTATGTACTGTGTTTGAAATCTTTCAATAAAAATATTTTTCAAAAAAAAAAAAATGTGACTACTTCAAGAAAAGTCTATTCTTCAAACAGCCATCTATCCTACTTGTAGCCCTCTTTTCTGAGAGTGTCTAATTACTTTATGAGCTGGACCAGCTCCTCCACTCCTCCTCTCACCTCACCTCACTATATACATTTTTATGATGCAGCCCAGAGGCGTTGCTAGGCGGGTGCGGTCCTTACCCGGGTGACACCCGCTGGAGGGGTGACACCATCACAAAGCTGACAAAAGCCCAGGCCCCCCAAAGCTGCATTCACACCTGAGCGTCGGTCATTTGGTCATTTTTTTGGGCGTTTTCTTCCGGCATATTGTCGCGCATATCCATGCTTATTTACGCGTTTGCATACAGTGTCGTCCGACGTTTTTGTACTTCGACGTTTTTTATTTTAGCCAATAGGAAAAATGATCATCTTTTCATCACTTGTTGCTATGTTGGTAGATTTTTTTAATCTTCTGCCTGGGTGAAAAGTTATTTTGATTAAAGCGATGAAATGCCCGTAGCAAACGATCGTTGTCGCGCTAGTCGCTTGAATCGAGTGTTTCCATTACTTTCTATGGGAAATTGAAACGCTCAAAAACGACCAAACCGCCCGATACGCACGACAAAAAAGGGTCCGGAACTTCTTTGAGATTCAGTCGTTCGGCGTCAGACGTATTGGCGTGGAGATGTGAACCATCTCCATAGGGAATAATGTATTTCTTCCCCTCTGGCGTTTTTGAGCGCTTCAGGCGACAAAACGCTCATGTGTGAATGCAGCCTTAGGCAGTTTTTTTCAGCCAGCCCGGAAACACACCTCCAGCGCCTGTGTCCTCCTCCTCCTCTCTTCACTCCTGCGCTGATGCCTGAGCCCGTGTAACTATCTATTCTCTGCCCGGGCGGCACGGCTGCACGCTGTGTGTCCTCTACAGCTGCCGCCCGGGCGTTCTGTGTACCTGGTGCAGTAACGGGCGGGGGTCAGCTTGTGATAAGTGGGGTGTCCTGTCCTGTCATTCGCCGCCGGAGCCGAGGTGTTGTGATGGGTGGGTTGAGCCGCTCTGAATTGGGATAAGTGCAGTGTTTCATTCTGTCCGACTCCGGTGCCCTGTTCTGGTTTGTGAGTGTGGGGGGGAGCTGGTGGCTTGATGATGAGTTTTTGATGCTGTACAGCTATATTAGCTATAGAATATATATATATATATATATATATATATATATATATATATATATATATATATATATATATATATATATATAATCTGTAACTGCTATATATATATATATATATATATATATATATATATATATATATATATATATATATATACACACACTAATATAGCCGTGACTGCTATATTTTATTTTATATATATATATATACATATAAAAAAAATATCTGTACAGTAGCACCCCCCCCCCCATTCTTGGTTATCAGGCCAGCGCAGGGTGGGCGGTTCAGTCAGCTACTATAACTATATACAATATAGCTGCAGCACCCCCCCCCCCTCCCCCGGCAGTTATCAGATTGTCTGTTAACAGGGGGCTGGGGTGCTGCAGCTATATTATATATAGTTATAGTAGCTGACTGAGCCGCCCACCCTGCGCTGGTCTGATAACCAGAAATGGGGGGGGGGGGGGACTGCTGCATCCACCACTCATGCATAGTAGCTGAGCCACACTAAGCTGGTCTGTTAAGTGGCGTGGTTGGGGTGTCCACAGCCCAAATGTAGATAGATAGTGACCTACACCCACATCAGATCAGTTCAGTGAACATAAGGTCCCAGCAGCATCTTGCCGTCTTCCCTGGCTTCAGCTATCAGATACCATTCATCATGCCCACAGTCCAGTAAGCAACTCACCTTGTTGTTGGCAGGTCACAGCATCTTGCCATCTTCCCTGCGGCCTTCAGATCCCGTCCAGCAAGCAACACACTGTGTCAGCAGGTCAGTTCCAAAATAAAATCATCAATGCCAAGGATGCCATTGTCTGCTGTCCCCAGAGCAGTGTTATATGGTATTTTTTTTATTGGGGGGGGGGTGACACCATGTTTTACCGCACCAGGTGACACCAAGCCAAGTGACGCCACTGATGCAGCCAGGAGAACAGTGAAGGGAAATACTATAGAGGGTCACTTGAAAGACTGCTGACATCACATCCAATATGGTGAAACCCAGCAGCAGGCTTAGGGCTTTTGGAGGTCTACACAAGGGAGACTTTTGAGGTAAATAAAATGTGTAAAATACTTTAAATGCACATATGATCTTATGGTAGGACTGTGGTTTAAATTGATATTCTAGCAACAATTCTTTTTAAGGGGATCTAGTTTGAGTGGTGCCATACCAGTTTGGGGCAACAGGTAACATATTAATATGTTTTTTGGGGCACATCAAAACACCTGAAGAATATAAACTCCATACAAAAAATTATCAATTTCAAGGTCAATTTGTAAATGGATAGAAAACTGGCTAAAAGACAGAATTCGGAGATTAGTGGTTAATGACTCTTACTCTGAATGGTCTAAGGTTATCAGTGGTGTACCCCAAGGTTAAGTGCTGGGACCCTTACTTTTTAATATATTTATAAATGATGGTCTGGGATTGAAAGTTACATTTCTGTCTTTGCAGATGACACTAAGCTATGCAGTGGAATAACGTCCTTACAGGATGTCTCCAATTTACAAGCTAATCTCAATGCTCTGTCTAATTTGGCAACTTAGTTGCAAATGAGGTTTAATGTTGATAAATGTAAAGTTATGCACTTTAGGGCTAAGAATATGAATGCATTATACATACTAAGGAGGGTACAACTGGATGAATCAATGGTGGAGAATGATCTGGTGGTTGTGATAGATCATAAGCTTGATAAAAGTATGCAATGCCAAGCTGCGTTTTCCAAATCGAGCAAAGTCCTTTCTTGTATTAAGAGAGGTATGGACTCCAGTGCGAGAGATATCATTTGCCCCTGTACAAAGCATTATTAAGACCTCATCTGGAATATACAGTTCAGTTTTAGGCACCAGTTCTCGAAAAGGATATCGGGGAACTGGAGAAAGTGCAGAGAAGGGCAACCAAACTGATAAGAGGCATGGAGGAGTTCAGCTATGAGGAAAAATTAAAGGAACTGAATCTATTCCCTTTTGAAAATAGGAGATTATTTGGGGGGGGGGGGCAATTGCCAGGTTGCCCCCCCTGGATTCACCCTGAGTCCATACAATTTAGTTTCTATTCCTCCTTTTTCCAAAACCAGCTTACACTTCTCAAGCACCCTTTATAATCCCTACTCTGTCTGTGACAAACTGTCCTCTGTCCATGACTTTTTATCACTAACTCCTTTCATCTACTTGCTGTTACTGAACCCTGGCTTCAAGAACCTGCCTCTGCCTCTCCTGCTTCCCTCTCCCATGGTGGTCTTCTCTGGACTCGCTCTCCCAGACCAATGGAGGAAAGGGAGGTGAAGATGCAATCCTTCTGTCCCACTTTTCAGGTTCTTTACCACTCACCTTCCTCTGTGCCCCTCTCCTCATTTGAGGCACACAAACTTCCTTGATGACTTCTCTGCTTCCCTACTCTCTCTTCTCAAAAATTCCAACAATCTTTCTTGGTGACTTCAACATTCCTGTTAATACGAATACTCCTATACTTATAAACAACTCAGTCTAACCTCCTCTTTTGACCTGAAGCAATGGGCTTGTGCTTTTACTCACTCTGATGGCAACACCCTTGACCTTGTATTCACCTACCAATGCACTCCTTGAAACCTCTCTCTGGTCACTGCATTAATTT
The DNA here is from genome assembly GCF_905171775.1 of Rana temporaria. NCBI lineage: Eukaryota > Metazoa > Chordata > Amphibia > Anura > Ranidae > Rana > Rana temporaria. Next base: position 140,034,819 of record NC_053495.1, read on the forward strand.
CACGCTCTCCCTGTCTTCCACCTCCTCCTTCTTCACCTGCCTAACAGTTACCCGTAGAAACCTTCCCCATTTTAACTCTTCTGTACACTATTCTGCTACTGACCACCTCTATGACAAAATCTCACCCCTATACTGTCCCAACCTAGCCATTTCTGTCTACAACAGTTCACTGAAACCATAAACCAAATAGAGGGCACACCAGCCTAGTGAATTCACCTTAAAACATATCTTTTATTATTAAAAGGTTGGTAAATATACTTGTAGCGCCTGGTTACTTCCAAGTACCGGTGCTATTGAAATTTAGAGGGCGATCAGAGTACTAATGACTGATCCAAATTACAATGTTTAAATAGGGTCTCTGTTTCAGTTTGGCTGTGCTGTGGGCTCATTCTGTTGTTGCTGGGGTGCTATCCCACCCCAGCGCGACAGGTGGCAGCAGCAGAGTTGAGACTTGGGTGTTCTTTTTCAGCAGCCAATCAGGAGGGAGTGTCCTTGCTGGGCATGCTGGGAGAGGGTACTTATGGGACAGACGCCATTGAGTCTGGGTCTTCTTCTTCCAGTGTGGCACCCACCTTTAGGGTGACCACATCACGGCGCCCCGGCGTTATGGCCTACCTGGCCGGGGCGTGCGTGCCACGTGGTGTTCCTGGTTCCGGGACCATGTTGGTCCGGAACATTTGAGTAATGTCGGGGACCCAGTAATCGACTAGGTTCCCAGTTTTGAAGATCCCAAGCGGTATAGCTGTTCGGTGGGGAGTCCGTCTGAGAAGCGCCAATGAGAGGCTGGCGATCCAAAAGGATTTCGACAAACCACCGGGGATCAAGGTAGCCGGAAGCCGGACACTGAAGGATTGATCACCTGTCAGTCGGTACCTGTGCGATGTTAAGAAGGAGATCCAGACGTAATTCTTCCGAGGAGGATTGCCTCCACATTTGCAATCAGAGAGGGCCTGTGGCAGAGGTGTCTCCCTGAAGTCCATTCCAGGAGGGTCTGTGGCAGAGACTTTTCCTCAAATCCAAGTTCATTTCAAGGAGGGTCTGTGGCAGAGACTTTGTCCTAAAAAGGTTTGAGTGATACTCCGGCTGCCAGGTCAGTGAGAGATGCCTGTTCGGGTACACAAAGCCCACTCAAGCAGGAGTGGTACGGAAAGTGTTACGTATGGGAGCAGGACTGTTCCAAATACTACGCCTGAATCTGCTGTTCTCCTTCTTTCAAACTCTATCCCTTTCATCACCAGTTCATTGTTTTTACCTGGCTGGGTAATAAAGAGCACAGAAAAGACACTTGTTGCGGACATTCCTTTACTACTGCTATATGCACCATTCACCCCTAGGAATTCGGAAGAGCCAGTAGGTAAATGTGCCACCCAAAACAATCTAGTAGTGCTACATACTCACAAACCAACAGGTGCATCACAGCTTGTCAGAAATATTACAAATATTACAACTTCTCCAAGTCCTCGATATATCTCATAACAGGATGATAAAAGTCTAAAAGACTAACACGTTTTGATGGACATCCCTCTTTCTCAGAGCCAAAACCACCTTTTTAATAATAAAAGATACAGTATGGTTTGAGGATAATGCACTAGGCTTGTTCTATAGAAAAAAACCTCCAAAAACAAGGAAAAATCACTGCGCTAGATAAGTATCAAAGTAGAAATTCCCACAGTGATAATGGGATGTACAGCTGCCAGTACCAAAAATTAGGATACCAAATTTAAACAATAAATGAAACAAGGTACAGCGCTACACAAATAAGCAATGACCAACTTGATAGGTGAACACAGGTGTACAATAATAAATGTGTTATAAAATAAAGTGCACAAATCTAAAGTGCATCTAAATGCTCAAAATCAAATGGTAGACAGCCATGCAGGGAAAGGCACCCAGCCGGATGCCACATCTGCATGTGTAGATACGCTGTCTCCTATGGCAACAATCTTTCTAACAAAGGTTGTAACGAACTCTTTCACTCCCTCCACAATCTCCTTTTTCGATCTTCACTGTTAGGCCTAACAGACAGGAGAAGCCTCGAGGAGACGCCGTGTCCCTCCATTTTAATCCATCGCAAATTTCTAACAGCCAAATTGTAAGTGCAATACTTTTAGCAAATTAAATATTTTTGTTAAGCAGTATTACGCTATGGAGTCTCTTTTTGTTTTTCATTTCTTGAGACTTAGGCCCCGTACACACGATAGAATCCATCCGCAGATAAATCCCAGCAAATGGGTTTCTGCGGATAGATCCTATGGTGTGTACACGCCAGCGGATCTGTTTCCGCGGAGAAATCTCCTCTGGGATGGATTCCAGCAGATCGGATATTTGCTGTGCTGCACAACATATCCATCTGCTGGAATCCATTCCAACGGATGGATCCGCTCGTCTGTACAGACTTACCGGATCCATTCGTCCAAAGGGATTCCCCGCACGCGTCGTAATGATTTGACGCATGCGTGGAATTCCTTATATGACAGCGTCGCGCCCGTCGCCGCGTCATAATCGCGGCGACGGCGCGACACGTCATCGCCAGAGGATTTCCGCGCGGATTTCAATGCGATGGTGTGTACACTCCATCGCATAGAAATCTGCGGAAATCTTTGAGAGGATTTATCCGTGGAAACGGTCCGCTGGACCGTATCTGCGGATAAATCCTCTCGTGTGTACGGGGCCTAAGACACCAGCCTGTGCTTGCAAATCATCTGCAGTGAGTCTGTTGGGAGACTTTAACTACTTGCCTACAGGGCACTTTCACTTTTCACTTCCTGCCCAGACCAATTTTCAGGTTTTAGCGCTGTCACAATTTGAATGACAATTGCGCGGTCATGCAACACTGTACCCAAATTAAATTGTTATAATTTCTTCCCCACAAATAGAGCTTTCTTTTGGTGATATTTGATTACCTCTGCGGTTTTTATTTCTTGTGCTATAAACAAAAGAAGAGGGACAAGTTTGAAATAAAACACAATGGCCCGGATTCACATACATTGGCGCATATTTATGCCGGCGCTACGCCGACGTCGCGCAGAGAGGCAAGCACCGAATTCTAAAAGCACTTGCCTCCCAAACTGCGCTGGGTTCCCTCGGCTTAAGCCGTCGGAGGTGGAAGTGGGCGTGAGTCATGCTAATGAGGCGTGACCCCATGCAAATGATGGGCCAAGCGCCATAGAAGTACTTAAAATGAACGGCGCATGCGCCGTCCCTTGGCCGCATCCCAGTGCGCATGCGCAGAATCACGTCGAAACATCAGCCGAAGATACGTCGAATCACTGCCTACGACGTGAACGTAACCTACGCCTAGCCATATTCACGTACTACGTAAACAACGTAAAATACGACGGCTCTGTTCCCTGGTCCATACCTTTGCGCCTCCTATATGGGAAATAACTTTACGCCGTACGTACGACTTACGCAAACCATTTGCATATGTGCATAGAAAATCAATGAGAGCGGCAAATGCGCCCAGCGTAAATATGCGCCCACGATACGACGGCGTAGGCAAGTTACGTCGGTCGTAGGAAGCCTATTTTCAGGCGTATCTCAGATTGTGGGCACGGCGCACAGATACGACGGCGCATAGTTACACTTACGCAGGGTATCTCGAGATACGTTGGCGTAAGTGCTTTGTGAATCTAGGCCAATATTTTTTATTTTTAGCTATAATAAATATCCATTTTATTTTTTTTAAACTAATTTTTTTCCTCAGTTTAGACCGATACGTATTCTTCTACATATTTTTGGTAAAAAAAAATCGCAATAAGCGTATATTGATTGGTTTGCGTAAAAGTTATAGTGTCTACAAAATAGGGGATAGATTGATAGCATTTTTATTATTATTTATTTTTACTAGTAATGGCGGTGATATGCGATTTTTATCGTGACTGCGATATTGCGGTGGACACATCGGACACTTTTGACACATTTTTGGGACCATTCACATTTATACAGTGATCCCTGCTATAAAAATGCATTGATTACTGTATAAATGTGACTGGCAGGGAAGGGGTTAACACTAGGGGGCGAGGAAGGGGTTAATGTATTCCCTAATTATTGATTCTTACTGTGGGGGGAGGGGAGTGACTGGGGGAGGTGACCGATGGTTGTCCCTACTGTATATACAAGGGATCCACTTTTCTGCTCGGTTCCTGAGCAATCGCGGGCACGCAAACCGGGTCCTCGGTGACGCGCCCCCTAGTGGTTTTTAAAGGCGCAACGTCATATGATGTCAACCCAGGATAACAGAGTCTTCCTCCCGCCGTCTTTTGACGGCGGGCGGATGACTAGTGGTTAAACCCCCGTGGTTAGAGAGACCACCGTGATAGCGGTCACTTGCTTTTGGTAAGGAGACTACAATACCACTGCTTGGGTGTCTGATTGGTGGAAGAAGATTCCTCCTTTCACAAGCCCAACTTTGTCTAATTATTAATGTGGGACTATTTATTCACTATTTCATTATTCATTTTTCCTCTCTTTTTTTTATCACCATTTGGTTTTGAGCATTTAGATGCACTTTAGATTTGTGCACTTCATTTTATAACACATGTATTATTGTACACCTGTGTTCACCAATCAGGTTGGTCATTGCTTATTTGTGTAGCGCTGTACCTTGTTTCATTTACTAGGCTTGTTCTGTTTTGTTTATGGTTTCAGTGTACCCAGACTTTCCCGATCTTGAGATGGCAGCAAGGCGAGGCATGTCCACAAAAGCTAGGATGGAAATATAGGCAACCACTAACTCTGGGGTTCATTCTCAAGCGCAGGAGGTTGTATACTTGTTTGTTGGTTTACAGTTCAATCTCAGCCTTCTGGACACTCTTACCCCCCTCACTACACGCAGAATCAGGCCCCGACCACTACAACTTTGGAAAACAGATGACACCAGATGTCTCACAAAACATAGACATACTCTTGACGCACTCTTAAGTCTGTGCTTGGGTTACTTGGTATCTTTGCATGTGCAGGCACTTCCACGGCTCGTGTGCAGATACGCTCAGGGGCTCTTCCCGGGACAAGAAGGCTGGGCAGAGCCAGTGAGCACATCTGCATACATGCAATAATGGCACCACCCTGGGGGGGCTGAGCCACATAAGCAAGCAGATGGAAGTTCCACTTTAAGGTACTATTAGGCTGAAGTTGCATGCAGATTGTCCTAAGTAACACCAACATATGGTGCTGAGAGTCCATGATTGAAAGAATTGAAATCCAGTGAATGAAAGGAACAGGTCAGGGATAGTAATGCCTAGAAAGAAAGGGTTAGATGATGCTGGATGTCCTCCAGCCAGGAAATTAAGATGGCCCTGCAGCATCAAAAGCAGAAACTCACAGTGTGCAATGAGATCAGAGTAAGCAATTTTAGTACAGTAGATGAGCTTATACAACCGTACAAGGTGAAAATTAAGGCTGCATTAAGTTGTAACAGAGTTTGGTGTTCCCCACATGTCATAAGGGCAACAGCCAAATAACAGGTAAAGAGTTTGGGGTAGTTAAAAAGCAAACATTCATAGTCACTTTGATGGTGCAGCTGTCTGATCACATGATGGCTGAATGGTCAGTCTCTTTAGAACAGATAGCAGTAACTATAATTGTGTAGCAAGGGCCCTGACCCCTAGAGTCCTAATGGTGACCTCCAGAGTTAGGTACAGCTGACATCCTTTTGTGTAGAGTGGTTTACGAGGCATGATGGGTGCAATGTAAGGTAGATTAATGGGCGCCAGACACCTCATGAATGCAAAGAGATTTATTTTGTCTTAAGAAGAACTGTGGGAGAGGGGGTTAGGGCCAGGACACCCTTTAGTAGTTGCAATTTTAATTAGCAGACTCTGAGACTTCTATAGGTAGACAGCCATGCAGGGAAAGGCACCCAGCCGGATGCCACATCTGCATGTGTAGATACGCTGTCTCCTATGGCAACAATCTTGAACCGTTTCTAACAAAGGTTGTAATGAACTCTTTCACTCCCTCCACATTTTCCTTTTTAGATCTTCACTCAACTGAACTCCCAGTCCATCACTTAGATCCGCTAATCCAGAGGCGATTCAGTTCGCATGTGCAGCGCGATATAAGTTTTTCACTCACTCACTCACTGCCACTGAATCTCCTGAGCTCTTCCAATCTTCTCACTGATTATCTTCCTCAAGCGTCACCCCCTCGTCCCTGCTGGGTCCCTGGCTTGGCACTCACAGATACTCCTGAAGCATCACCTCACTGGCATGCTCAGTCCCTGGTTTGACACACAAGACTTGAATGAATGAATGACTTGTATAGCGCTACAAATGCGAACTGAATCGCCTCTGGGCACTTTTTCCAGCCAGTGTCTGCTTGGCTGGTGCGGTCATTTTACCCCGTAGGATCTTGACACGCTTCTCTGCAAGCTTCACCTCCGCTGGCTGGGTCCCTGGCTTGACACCTGCCGAAGTTTCCCAATTCTTAATTGTCCCTGGTTGGTGAGAATACTTCTCTGGTACTTGCTTTGGCTACTCTCTGTGATCCCTGGTAATAAGGTGGATGGTCCCTTAGAAGCGTCAGCTTCCCTCCTACCTCCGACCATGACAGGTTTCCCGGCCGGCAGAACCGTAACTTTTGGTTGGACTGCAAGCCACAGTCTCAACCCTGCGCTGCTCTCTTGCTTCTGGATAGGCCCTCAAACAGCCTAGCAGCCAGATGTCCCCAGAATAGGCCTCAGGCTCTGGCCTAGCAGCCCGGGGCAGTGCAACACACATACACCCAGCCAGCCGTCCAGGTGGCCCAGAACCCGGATCACCTAACCTCACCCAAATAAATAGGTTCTCCCAGCAGGCCAAAGGACCCAAGAAGATCCCTGCCCATTGGCTGAGATACCCCACCTAATCTGTCCCTGCAATGCCCCTGTCTTATCTAATGCCACCAGATACCCGGCCGTCTAGTAACAGAAGAGAGAAGTGCATCAATTCTAGAATCAGGGTGGACTCAATTGATCTCCTATCAATTGGCCAAGGCAACTATATATGGCAGGTAAATTTACTAGCAACCCTGCCTATATATTAGGGTGCTACATCTGGAAATAAAGTTTTAAGCCAGTTCTAGGGACAGCAACTCACATCCACATCCTAATTATATATTTAGAAGCAGAAGGAAAGGAAAAGAGTGTATCTCTCCCTAACAAGGCAAGTACTTTAAAAGATAGGATGCTATCACTGAGGTGATCACAAATACAGTAGGAATTTAAAATAACATATTTATTGTACAAATATACATAAAAACATCATAAAACATAATAGATAGATATGTGAACAACATAGAACATATTGCCAGTAATGATACTTGTTCCCAGAAAAAGCTTTAAGGATTCTTGGACATAGAGTAACTCTATGCCCAAGAATCCTTCAAGCAAGGACCAGCAGATGACAAAGGCTCAAGGCTGATTGTTAATTTGACATCTTATTTCTCCCCCCACAGGTACATTGTCAGGTTGCTGATTAAAGATAATGGCTTAACTGAACCATGTGAATGATATTTCTGCTGTCCAGTGATTCAATTACAAGCATTTGTTTTCTTCCATTGACCTCCTTCAATATATTGTTTTGAGTACAGTAGTTTGCTCCCCTCTCCAAGACTGTCAAGGGCAGTCAAGCTTACTATGATGGACATTAGAGATAAAAAAAAAAATGTCCACATTTTTAGCTTTAAACATTTGAGCTTTAAATTCAGAGCAGGAGTGAGCAGCTCTGATGTTCAGAAAAGTTCACATATACAGGACATTGACAAGATATGAGTACCACCTGGTCCATACAATTATTTTCATAGATTGCATTGCTATTGAGAATCTAAAGTTACATCACTACTTGGTTAAGTAGAGGTAGATATGACACAGCTGTGGAGACTAAATCTTAGTAGGGGAACTTGAGATATTTCCTCCAACAAACATCCAAGTCAATTAATTGATTGATTGATTCATTCATTTATTGACTGAACTGAACTGCATCTCTTCAATATTTAGTAACTAATGAATGAAGTTTTACTTTAAAAAAAACGTCTACTGTACATATGTGAACTGTATGACTACTCTGTGATGCAAGAGGTCTGCAGTACATTTAGAGATTAATTAAGACATAAGGCATTTTTTTAGGATAGATAGATGAAAAATAGGCTGTGTACTGACAACATGTGCAATCCCTGGAGCTGATAATATGCATGAAATCCCAGGCTGTATTGCCTTTCAACCCCATAAATTTGTGTATTCCATGCTTGTTTGGTTCCTGGCCATGCTAATTACTTCAAGAACTTTGAAGCCCAGCCATTTATTATCAGTGTGTTTTCAGAGCAGCTGAAATATAAAGGAAAATTAACAAAATATACATTTTCTGAGTTTGTACTGAGTTTTCTTTTTTTTTTACATTTGCATTCACAAAACAGAACAGACACTATTTTTCACAGTGGGTTAAAATTCCAAAACACTGTAATGGCGTGTTGAGATGTCCCAGCTCTGCCCATAGACATGTCCATTTAATATTATACCACCCAACCTGGCATTGATATCTTGTTCTTAAACATAATTAAACATATATACTGTATGTATAACAAAACATGATGGATTCGAGCACCCAAAGGTCCAAGCAACTACAGTGTAAATGTGCCTAAATATTTTCTCATCTAAAGTTTATATCGGGGGTCTCCAAACTTTCTAAACAAAGGACCAGTTTACTTTCTTCAAACTTTAGGGGGACCAGACTGTGGCCAGTGGAAGTAGAAAATTACCTGTGTCAGTGGGTGTTAACATTTCCCCATCTTTTCTATGTGTTGTTGTGAGTAGGAGTAGTAGTGGCATCATTGATGTCAGTAGGAGGAAAAATGCCCCATTATTGGTGTCAGTGGGAGGAATATTGTCCATCATTGGTGTCAGTGGGAGGAATAGTGCTCCATTGTTGTTTTCAGTGGGAGGAATAGTGCCTATCATTCATGTCAGTGTGAGGAATAGTGCCCCATCATTTGGTGTCAGTGGGAGGAATGGTGCCCCATCACTGGTGTCAGTGGGAGGAATAGAGTTTCAGAACTATGGCCTACAGTAGGGGGGGGGGAATAATGTCCCATGGGCTTGATAATAGCAAGCAAAGGGCCACAGTTTGGAGACCACTGGTTCATATCATCATCCATCCCAATCAAAATCCATAGGAGTCTTTGAATCTGACCTCTTAGGCCCCATACACACCATAGAATCTATCCGCAGATAAATCCCATCAAATGGGTTTCTGCGGATAGATCCTATGGTGTGTACACTCCGTCGGATATCTATCCGCAGATAAATCTCCCCTGGGATGGATTTCCAGCAGATGGATATTTGCTGACATGCTCAACAAATCCATCTGCTGGAATCCATTCCAACGGATGGATCCGCTCGTCTGTACAGACTTACCGGATCCATCCGTCCAAAGGGATTCCCCGCACGCGTCGTAATGATTTGACGCATGCGTGGAATTCCTTATATGACAGCGTCGCGCCCGTCGCCGCGTCATAATAGCGGCGACGGCGCGACACGTCATCGGCAGAGGATTTCATCGGGGATTTCAATGCGATGGTGTGTACACGCCATCGCATAGAAATCCTCTGAAATCCTCGAGAGGATTTATCCGCGGATACGGTCCGCTGGACCGTATCTGCGGATAAATCCTCTCGTGTGTTGAACACCAGGCAAACAGCTAAATACACAGATGCTTGGGTGATGGTTTCCCTGGCAATTGAGTCATGTTTCTATCTATCCAGCCCTGAGCTTTACAGACTTCCAGGCCAAACTTCCAAGAAGATGAAACTACCTGCTTGATCTGTTACAGTTAGAAAATTCAGTAGTTTTATTTCCTCAGCCCTAGGCTGTGATTCAACATTGAAAGAGCAGCAGCAGACTAACAAGGTTATCTCTATGCTCTCTCTGCTGCTCTCCTCCTGCCAGCATATTTGCATACAGGCTGTAGCCTAATTGGCACCGAGCACTATTCTCAGTGTTGCATTATAAGTGTTTACAAATAACTGACACCAAACCATATCCAGAGACGTATTTCAGCTGCACATAAAGGCCGGTACACACATGCGAAAATATCCAAAGGGACAAGCATGTAATTAGTATAGTATTTGTACGAATAAAAACCAAGACCAAGACCACATATACTCAGAAACAAAAGAAAACATTTCATAGTTAGATAGTTACATAGTCAGTCAGGTTGAAAAAAGACACAAGTCCATCCAGTTCAACCACAAAAAAATAAACAAACAAAATAAAAAAACACAGTAAAATCCCATACACCCAACTCCATACCCACAGTTGATCCAGAGGAAGGCAAAAACCCCAATTTGCTACAGCAGGGGAAAAAATCCTTCCTGATCCCCCGAGAGGCAATCGGATTTACCCTGGATCAACTTTACCTACAAATCTTAGTACCTAGTTATATTATGTACATTTAGGAAAGTATCCAGGCCTTTCTTAAAGCAATCTACTAAGCTGGCTAGAACCACCTCTGGAAGGAGTCTGTTCCACATTTTCACAGCTCTTACTGTAAAGAAACCTCTCCATATTTGGAGATGAAATCTCTTTTCCTCTAGACGTAAAGAGTGCCCCCTTGTCCTCAGTGTTGACCGTAAAGTGAATAACTCAACACCATGTTCACTATATGGACCCATTATATATTTGTACATGTGGATCATATCCCCCTTATTCTCCTCTTCTTAGGAGTGAATAAATGCAGTTCTTCTAATCTTTGCTCATAGCTGAGCCTCTTATCAGCTTGGTTGCCCTTCTCTGCACTTTCTCCAGTTCCCGATATCCTTTTTGAGAAGTGGTGCCCAAAACTGAACTGCATATTCCAGATGAGGTCTTACTAATGATTTGAACAGGGGCAAAATGATATCTCTCTCTCTGGGTTCCACACCTCTCTTAATACAAGAAAGGACTTTGCTAGTTTTGGAAACCGCAGCTTGGCATTGCATGCCATTATTGAACTTATGATCAACTAAAACCCCCAGATCCTTCTCCACTACGGATCCCCCCAGTTGTACTCCTCCTAGTATGTATGATGCATGCATATTCTTAGCCCCCAAGTGCATAACTTTACATTTATCAACATTAAACCTCATCTGCCACATAGTCGCCCAATTAGCATTACGGTCGGCTTGTAAATTGGAGACATCCTGTAAAGACGTTATTCCACTGCATAGCTTGGTGTCATCTGCAAAGACAGAAATTTTACTTTTGATCTCAGACCCAATATCATTTATAAAGATATTAAAAAGTAAGGGTCCCAACACTGAACCTTGGGGTACACCACTGATAACCTTCGACCATTCAGAGTATGAATCATTAACCACAACTCTCTGAATTCTGTCTTTCAGACAGTTTTCTATCCATTTACAAACTGATATTTCCAATCCTGTAGACTTTACCTTACACATGAGTCGTGTGTGTGGAACCGTATCGAACGTTTTTACAAAATCCAAATATACCACGTCCACTGCCACGCCTCTGTCCAAGGTTTTACTTACCTCATCATAAAAAGAAATCAGGTTTGTCTGACAACTTCTGTCTTTTATGAATACATGCTGTTTGTTGCTTAAATATTTTTTTTCCAGCAAGAACTCATCTATGTGGTCTTTTATTAAATGCTCCAATATCTTCACAACTATAGAAGTTAAACTAACAGGTCTATATTTACTTGGTAAAGACTTTGTTCCCTTTTTAAATATAGGCACCACATTGGCCCTGCGCCAATCCAGTGGTACTATTCCCGTCATTAATGAGTCCCTAAAAATTAGATACAATGGCTTCGAAATTACAGAGCTCAATTCTTTTAGTTGGTGTATGCCATCTGGTCCTGGTGCTTTATCCACATTTATTCTGTCTAAATATTTCTGGACCATATCACTTTTGAGCCATTGTGGATTTGGGGCACTACCACCCCCATTATGGACATGAGCTCCCCCATGCTCCATTGTATACACAGAGCTGAAGAAAGTATTTAATAAATTAGCCTTCTATTCAATATAATACCTTACATAACTTCCAAAGTTGTATTCTGTCTTACGAGATTTTTCGTAACTTTAGTAACCTATTGGTTTTTTGATATGGAGACTAGCATGCAAAAAAAAAAAGATGGACGATCATTCATCATTATTATTATTTAGCTACTTATATAGCATTTACGCAGTGCTTTACACATACAATGTACATTCACATCAGTCCCTACTTTACAATCTAAGGTCCCTAACTCACATTCATATACTATTCATCTGATATTCTCATTGTGTGTACCAGGCTTTAAGTACATTTACTTTGTGTAATTTATATTTTATCTGCCTGGAGTGCCTAGTGGGGATTTTTTCCCCTAAGACTGGAGTTTAAATTTAGAAAGGAATATTCACCCAAAACTGATATTTTAGTTTTATGTGGATGTCAGGTTAGCTTTTTATATATTTCAGGGTTCCCAGTGCTGAGATTATTTATTTAATAATTCAGGGAATACTGCAATTATTGTAACATCCCATGGGAAGCGGTTGTCATTGGTGGGTGGCTTTAGGTTCCACCCAAAATTGTAATATAATTGTTCTTTGTGTTATATCCACATGAACTGTGCTTAGACTCTGAGTCTCATTTTCCTGTTTACTGTCCAGATTTTTAATGAAAGAATAATACTGAGTAACAACATATTATTTCCAATACAAGTATGGACTCAGCCTGCATATAGTCATAATACAGATGTGGGAAGAAGAGACAGGAAAACAAGTCTTTATTTTGTATATATTTGTTTTGCAGTAGATATCCTAGACTTACTTTACCTTACTTTCTGTTAACATAAACTGAATGTCTTAGACACTCCAAATGTTTAAATTAAACTGGCTTAAAGAGCGCTTTGGACGATGAGATGGATTGGGAACTGTCAGCTGTTTATAACTTGAAGAGCTTAATTTAAAACATAAGCTTTTCGGAGATACACAATAGCCGTACTGAAAACTCCTACATTCACAGGTAGAGATGAAGCTCCTATTAATGCTTTTCGTAATGAGACTTTAACTGCTGGGAGGAGATAAGTGGTCTTTATCAAAGTTTTATGCGGGAGCTTATCTAAACTTCTTGGCCAGTAGTTGTTTTGTGTTCAGTTAAAATTGTATTTAATAAATGTTCAGTCCACCCAACAAAGATGTTTGGCCTTTGGGTGCATGTTGTTGAACTCGATGAGGAGTCTTCATTTGTGCATAATGCTCTGGATCCTCCCAAACAGATTAAGATCTTTAAAAATCTAAAAGGGGTCCACAAGTGTGGCACATGTCTCCCCTGTAGGGTGAGTAAAAAAAAACGACAAGAAAAAATTATTTCACCTCTACATCAAATGGATCAAGGCACCATATAAAACAATCAATAACATGCAACAGCACTCATGTGACGTATATCATAGTGTGCCCATGTCAAAAACAATATGTAGGAAGAACCGCTAGGGAATTGCATGTCAGGATCCGTGAACATATTGCCAATATAAAAAAAGGGTTCAATAAACATAGCGTTTCGAGACACTTTAGGGACCACCACAATAGAGATCCCACATGCATGACGTTTTATGCAATCGACAAGATAAAAGGTCATTGGATAGGAGAAAATAAAGTATCACAAAATGAAACCGATGAATCTTCGAGCTTAAACTGTTTCCTTACCAATTTCTAATAAGGCTACTATACTTCTTTTAATCCATCTTCCAGAGATTTATTAACAAATTTTTTTTTTAAGTAATCATTCCAATTGCAATATATATACACTACATGTCCTCCATTTACTTCAGAATTTTAATAAATTCTCATATTTTTTTAATTTTTTAATTTTAAGCCTAGTGAGAGAATAAATATTCTCTCACCGGGATACCCCCAGGTTTACATATATACTTTTATTTATTTTTCCAGCTTCCTTTTAATAATGATTTTAACATTATTAGCATAGAGAATCCACATAGGCATATATTTATTCTATTATAGGGGGCTATTAATAGGCCATTATTAATAGGGAATTATTAATTTCTATAGGTGAATTTCATACCTTTAGCATATATATAGACTTTCTCTATTTTATTTAGACATACGTTTTATATGACCACAAAGGTGTTCCATCAAGATATATCGCTGACCACTTCAACCTCTGTGCAAATAAGTATGTTTTTATATGGTTGTATAAGCAAGTCACACAATAAATGTAATTACATTGCGTCCGACTCGTAAGGCTGCATTGAAACACAATCACAAAAACACTGAAGCTACAGTCTTCAAAAATCTTAGAGAAAATGGCAGCGATGACGGTATCAGGCTCCGGTCTGCAAAACCTTACCAAAGATGGCCGCCGTCCATAGACATCCATGTGAATGGGCTTCGGTCTTCAAAATCACATGGAAAATGGCGGCCGCAGCTCAGGACGCAATGCAATGCTAAATAGTAAGTGAGAGTGACGTCGGTTGACGAAACGGGTCGAGCAAACAGACGCCTGTCACTACACACTTCCGATAAAATGTTTTTATCCATCACTTGTTTAAAGCGGAGGTTCTGACATCTACAGTATGCTGTTTTTTTTTGCCGTACATACCGTTTTATTGTTATTCCCCCCCCCCCCGGCTTTCCGGGTTCGGGCTCCCTCGGGACTGGGCGTTCCTATTCAGAGGTTAGATGATTGACGTCTGGTAAAAAACTTCCCCTGGCGCATAAGGCGCGTCACAAGTTTTCCGTAACTAGCCGACCTGCGAGTCGGCTCTATATGGCGCCTGCGCAGTCAGCTCTACACGGCGGGCGCAGGCGCCGTATATTGCCGTATAGAGCCGACTCGCAGGTCGGCTAGTTACGGAAAACTGGTGATGCGCCTTATGCGCCAGGGGAAGTTTTTCACCAGACGTCAATCATCTAACCTCTGAATAGGAACGCCCAGTCCCGCCAGAGCCAGAACCCGGAGGCCGGGGGGAAAATAACAAAAAAACGGTATTGTACGGCAAAAAACAACAAAAAACAGCATACTGTAGATGTCGGAAGTATGCTGGATGTAATGGTATATAATTGTTTTAGGGTGAACCTCCGCTTTAATCTGCCAAATTGTGAGTACCTAGTTTTATTAATAAAGGCAAATGGTTTTAAATGGTATCACACTATTGGGATTCCTCTCTTTTTGCATATGAGCTAACATTGGAAACCTCAGCAGCAACACAGGGGGACAAGAAATTGCCAGAGTGCCGCACAGGGCATACTCTGTGAAAGCTTTTTTACCCCAAGAGGGGGTGGAGGATCTGGTGAGTGCGGGCCACATCAGAGCACAGCAGAAGGGGGCACTGTGTGGAACACGTCAACAGTGTTGAATTTGGTACAAAGCACTTTTTATGCAACATCCAGCACTCTCTTAAAGAGAACACAGTTGCACATGGACTGTTTTTTAGCACCATTCACGTGCACTTTTGTATTTACCGTAATCTTATCTCACATCACTTATTTATATTCTTTGTTTTTATTGGATAATTATTTTATTATTCTTTATTTATATTTTTTTGCATATTTATGGTCAATTCTGAGCATTTTTATTCTAAGTAATTTATGTTCACACTCATCTAATTAGAATTTGCTAGGCTGGCACCAACTCTACTAATATTTTTTTCCACTTAAAGTGGAAGTAAACCCTCCTATCGTTTTCAGCCAAGGAAGCTGCCATCTTGACCTCTGTTTAATCTGCAACTGCCATGATGCTGTACATGTGACCTGTTATGAAACCAGCCATTGGATGGTTTGGCAGTTTGGTTGAGAGCCCAAGCAAATGTGACAGCTAGCATTTCCGGCATGCCGGGAATGTTAACTGTTTTTGTAACTATCAAATTGAAGGGTTTACTTCCACTTTAATTATCCTACCTAGGTGGGATAAATATGTAGAGGCAGCCACCTAAAAAAATTCCTTAACCCTTTCACTTATTACATTTGAACCAGTTACATAGGGTTTTCTATCTCTGTTTCTAATGGAAAGAATTTAAAGTTAACTAGTTAAATTGGACTTCAAAAAATACTTTCTTTTTTTTCCTGGTGACTGTAAGGGAACATAAAAAAAGTGAAAGTGTGCTACTGAGAAAGGAATGTGAATCTTCAGCACAAGTCCTTAGGTTCCAAGCTGGAGAAGCAAGGAACTCTATGGATGGACGAAGCCTCAAACTTCAAAGGATAGCCAAACATTTCCAACTGCCAAAACTGGGCTTTAAACTGTGTTTAACCTCGTATTCACCGCCCGCCGTCAAATGATGGCGGGAGGCAGACCCTGTTGTTCTGGGTGGATGTCATATGACGTTGCGCCCTTTTAATCCACTAGGGGGCGCACGCGCCACTGCGTCACTGGGGAACGGGTGCACGTGGCCGGCGGCCGCGATCGCCACCGGGCACCCGCGATTGCCCAGTAACTGAGCAGGAACGTGGATCTGTGTGTGTAACACACAGATCCACGTCCTGTCAGGGAGAGGGGACCGATGGTGTGTCCCTTGTACATAGGGACAACCATCGGTCACCTCCCCCAGTCACTCCCCTCCCCCCACAGTAAGAATCACTCCCTAGGGAATACATTAACCCCTTGATCGCCCCCTAGTGTTAACCCCTTCCCTGTCAGTCCAATTTATACAGTAATTTTTATAGCAGGGATCGCTGTATAAATGTGAATGGTCCCAAAAAACAGCCATTACTAGTAAAAAAATAATAATAAAAATTTTATAAATCTATCCCCTATTTTGTAGACCCTATAACTTTTGCGCAAACCAATCAATATACGCTTATTGCGATTTTTTTTTTTACCAAAAATATGTAGAAGAATACGTATCGGCCTAAACTGAGATTTTTTTATTTTTTTTTAAAGATATTTATTATAGCAAAAAGTAAAAAATATTGTGTTTTTTTTCAAACGTGTCCCTCTTCTTTTGTTTATAGCGCAAGAAATAAAAACCGCAGAGGTGATCAAATACCACCAAAAGAAAGCTCTATTTATGGGAAAATAATTATAAAAATGTAATTTGGGTACAGTGTTGTATGACCGCGCAATTGTCATTCAAAGTGTGACAGCGCTGAAAGCTGAAAAACGGCCTGGGCAGGAAGGGGGTGAAAGTGCCCAGTAGGCAAGTGGTTAAAGTATACCTAAACCCAAAACAAAAATGTAATATATTGCAGCTTATGAAGCAGCCCATAGATTAGGCTAATTTTCTTTGCTTTTATTTCGGGACCAGCTTGTGGAATCCAGCTTACCTTAGAGAGCTTTGGAAACTCGGTGTCCAGCACGCCCCTCCTATGTGACCGAGAACCCCAGTCGAGTCTACACTAACCAGACTTACCATACAACCACACCGGACTCAGAATTTATTTTTACGCCTGTTGTCCGGGGTTCTATATGTGTGGTTTGTGTTGAAAGAATGAAGGGGTTCTTTCACTTGGGACAGTAATATTTCTGAACAATATCCCTCGAGAAATATATGAAAACAGGGGCGGAATAGCAACTCATGGGGCCCCCGGGCAATAGGAGATTATGGCGCCCCAGGCAATAGATTATGGGGCCACACAGTATACACACACATACAGTATATATATATATAGTATACACACACAGACACACAATATACACACACAGTATACATACACACAGTACACACCCACACACAGTAAACATACACACACTGAGACGGTACTGGAGAGGCGGGGCAGCTATAATCTTGGGATTTTTAGACCAAAAGGATGTCAATAGGCGACATTTCAGGGACAGATGTAAAAAAACACAGATTCTCACATACTGTCCCTGGTTTTACTGAGGCTGGCAACCCTGATGGGGCCCCCTAGTGGCATGAGGCCCTCGGGCAGTGCCCGAATGGTCAGTCCGCCCCTGTATGAAGATAAATTCCACCTTTCATCTCAGACCATTGCTCAGACCATTGCTAGTTTGAGGTGGAGGGGAATTGTTATATGTTTAAGTGCCTATAAGTTCCTGTATCCCATTGTTCTGTTGTTTCTGCCTACCTTGTGAGCAAAGTATTATGGGATGTATATGTGTATGTGGATTAGATGCTAGAGCAGAGGGGGGTTTCTCCAGCAGCCCATCCTAAAGATGGTCTACTGTTGGAAAGTTGAATACACCTGTGTGCCATGTTACTGGAGGAGGTAAAGTTTACCTACCCTGTGTCATTATGCAAAGAAGCCCCCCTTGTCCACCAAGTGTATTTTTCTTTGTGTCTGTGTTTGAATAAACAGTCTTATGTTTGTTACCACCCTACACTGATGTCTCGACAAGTGACTGGGTGGGCTAAGGAATCTTGGATTGCACTGGTACCGGACAAGGGCGGATTATACAGATTGAGTACAGGGGTCCGTCACACCTCCCATAGCACTATTGTGTCCTGCTGGTGGGGAGCATGGGAAGCCTTCCCTGCTAGCAGAGTGATTACATCAACAAAAATCTGACAGGCTTGTTTTACTGAAGTCAGTCGATGGATGGACCTAAGTACAACCAGCCTGCCCATAGATTGAATCTTGAACAGTCCCTTATACCGGCTGGGATTCGATCCATCTATAGCCAGCTTTAGTCTTTAGAGGTAGTAGCTGCATTTGTTTCCTTTTTTCAGGCTAAGAACATTTTTAGCAATTACACTTTGTCATTGTTAGAAATTCTGTGAAATTCAATGTCTGGTAGCTAAAAACAAAGCATAAATAATGTTATCTCTCTTTTGTAAACTATTAATCAATCCGCAAAGAAATGAGGATGAACAAAGGGTACACATGTTCGTAATTCAGACTATTAGCCAGATTCAGATAGACTGGCTTAATTTTGAGGCGGCGTAGCGTATTGCATATACGCTACGCCACCGTAAGTCTGAGAGGCAAGTGCTGTATTCACAAAGCACTTGCCTCCTAAGTTACGGCGGCGTAGCATAAATGGGCCAGCGTAAGCGCGCCTAATTCAAATGATGAACAGGTGGGCGTGTTTTATGTTAATGACTAGTGACCCGACGTGATTGGCGTTTTTAACGAACGGCGCATGCGCCGTTCGTGGACATATCCCAGTGTGCATTGCTCCAAAGTACGCCGCAAGGACGTATTGGTTTCAACGTGAACGTAAATTACGTCCAGCCCCATTCACGGACGACTTACGCAAACAACGTAAAATTTTCAAATTTTGACGCGGGAACGACGGCCATACTTAACATTGGATTAGGCCAGCTATTTGTTCGACTAACTTTACGCCGGAAAAAAGCCTTACGTAAACGACGTAAAAAATGCGCCGGGCGCACGTACGTTTCTGAATCTGCGTATCTAGCTCATTTGCATATTCTACTCCGAACTCAACGGAAGCGCCAACTATCGGCCAGCGTAAATATGCACCCTAAGATACGACGGCGTCTTTTACTGTAAAAAAAAAAGATACGACGGCGTAGGAGACACTGCTCGTATCTTAGCCTAATTTAAGCGTATCTGGTTTCTAGAATACGCTTAAATTTACGACGGCATAGATTCAGAGTTACGACGGCGTATCTACTGATAATATTGTATAACAGGGGGGTTTATTGAAAACACAAAATGTGCACTTACAATGGGATGAGATAAAATCAAGTTGGAGAGGATGGCGTCTCCTCGAATCCTCCTCCGTCTGCTTCAAACGCCGTTGTCACGTGTCTCCGTATAGCGTGATGACGGCACCCAGCTAAGCTACTGTTATACAGTATTTCACTATGCGGTATCCTATTACTTCTCATTGCATGGGTGGTCATATCGGTATGTGATTGTTGGAGTACTTATGATCCGGAACCAGTCCTTTTGGTAAGGAGAATACATTCTCACTTATCCGGTGTTCTTTCTGGTGGAGGATTTCCTACTTTATTGTCACATATGACATTCACTTATGAAGAATTACTTCTGAACTGTTTCACACACTTGGATGTTTTTCTATTTTTGTGTTTTGGACTATATATATACAATTTTCTACTCAACAACTTTTAACGTTTTTTTGTTGCCACTTAGTATTTCGCCTTATTAGTTTGCAATTGAACTTTTTTTGGTGGTCATTTATTTTATAGCGCTGTACTATCTTGTGTTTTTAGTCTTTTTCTGCTGCATAAAACTTCTGCACCAAAAACAATGAAACAATGAAGATTTTGAAAGTTGAAAATTAATGTTAGGACACACTTTTTTTTTTTACTATGGCTGCTTTATGAGCTAAACATAAGTAAGATTGTGATCTCTTCCCATTTTGTAAGTAACCTCCTATATGTAGAGATAAAATGCTTGGGACTGCCATATCTAGATTTTTCTAGGTATTGTTTTTTCATAAGTGACTCTGACTGCAATATCACCATAAAAAATCTGGTGGTGTATGAGTTTACCATCATATCACATTACTTGTGGTATTCCATGAAATAGTAATCTTGTGATTTTTCTGCCAAGCTTATCTCCTGTCCCCAGGCTCTCACTATATTCTGAGCTGTAATTTCAGGTCTTGAATTTCACTCCTGCCTCCTGGCTCAGAGGGATCCTAATGACATTTTCTCGGTACAAACATTTTTTGCAGAATTATACCGTGTGCTTGTAGCCAATTTTAATATATTCTAGCACCTTTTGCAGACTGTGGATGAACATGGGTGCTAAATCTCAGTAATTAATTTTGTGGTAATTAACTTCACTCTGCCTCAATACGTTTTTTTGCCACTGCATGGTTGGACAAATGAAGTTGGAGAAGAATTAAAATGCATCTGTTTCCATTTCTATGCAGGCACTCTCATATGTTTATCCCAAAGGAAGACACAAGCTGCGTACACACGACCATTTTTCATGTCATGGGAAAAGTTTTTCTCGACGTAATTCTTGTCAAGGCTGCCTTGCATGCATACGTCTGTGAAAAAAAATGCTCGAGCAAAGCGCGGTGACATACAACACGTACGACGGCACTATAAAGTGTAAGTTCCATTCGGATGGCGCCACCCTTTGGGCGGCTTTTGCTGATTTCGTGTTAGTAAAAGTTTGGTGAGAGACGATTCGTGCTTTTTAGTCTTCGTGCTTTTCAGTCTGTTACAGCGTGACGAATGTGCTATCTCCATTACAAATGCTAGTTTTACCAGAAAGATTGATCCCGTCTCATAACTTGCTTCTGAGCATGTGCGTTTTTTTCCCGTCGTTAAAGCCTACACACAACCGTTTTTCATGTCGTGAAAAATCGACGATGTGAAAAACGATGAGAAAAATTAGAGCATGTTCTAAATTTTGAAATGCCCATTTTTCACATCGAGAAAAATGCTTTGGAGCCAACACACAATCGTTTTTAATGACAAATTTAAAAAACTGCATTTTTCACGTCATGAAAAACGGTCTCGTGTGTACGTGGCAACAGAGCTTTCAGTGCAAGAATAAATGTGAATTTCAGTATGCACACCCATGTGTTTTCAACTATTACCTATTCCTAGCCCCTAATATCCCTCAAACTCTCAAGGTTCCCCTCTACCAACCTCCAAAACGCAACATACCCCTAGAAATTAAAAATGTACCTGTACACAAGAGTAAAATCCAGGCAGATTTTTATCATTACTATTTTTATTATTAAAAAAATTAATCAAAATATTTTATAATACTAAATGTTTAATATAATTATATTATAATATTCAAATAATAATAATAATTTGATTTATAATTATATAATGTAATTCCAAAATATAATAAAATATTATTATTATTATTATTATCATCATTATGTATCATTAAATTACCTATAACACCAAACTCCAGCTTAAGAAAAAGAATTACACAGCCCTACACATTTCAAAATGTTCGACTTCATCTTCAGATGCAAGTAGAGTAAATATGTATATGTAGCGCCCTGGGGTTTAGTCAGGGAGCTCCTCACCAAATTCCTTGCCAGGAGTAGCTACTGCAGTTAATTACTAAGGATCCATTGACTTCTCCCTAAGTTTGACCTGGTTGTACTTTCCTCTTCTACCACCAGGTGGCCGGGCACTTGGAGGTATTCGATTGAGAAGGACAGTTCAAGGACAGGCTATGGGTATATGGGGTATCTCAGCCAATGGGAGAGCCTATATATTCAGGTGAGGTCAGGTGAACCAGGTTCTTGTGTGCCACTGAGACCGTTGTCTGGGAGGAAATGTTTTGTTCACCCCGGGCTTTTAGGCCAGAGATTGGGCCTATCCCAGGGGCATCAGGCTGCCAGTCTGTGTGAGGGCCTATCCAGAAGTAAGAGGGCAGCGCAGGGATGGGACTGCGGCTTGCAGTCCAACCAAAAGTGATGGTTCTGCCGGCCACAGAACCTCTCGTGGGAAGCTGTCACTAGGGACCAATCACCTTTACCAGGGACCACAGTGAGTAACTAAAGCAAGAACTGGATCAGTGTTCTCACCGAACGGGCACAGTGAAGAATCAGAAAACTTCAGGCGGTGAAGTCATGGACCCAACCCGGTAAGGTGGTGCTTGCAGAGCAGCCTTGTGTTCCAAGCCAGGGACCGTCAGCAGGGGTGAAGCTTGAAGGTATCCAAAGTGCCAAGCTAGGGACCCAGCAGGAAAGTTTAGGGTGACGCTTGAGGGAGATACCATCGCAAAAGCCTTGAGGAGCTCACGGGATTCAGAGTCAGTGAATTAGAGGGTCCAGTGAGAGACCAGGAGCTCAAGGGGCTGAAGAACTACAAGGAGAAGTTGTAGTAAAGCTGAGAGAACTGTTACGTTTGAATTAGGAACTGTTTAAGTACTGTTACCATAGGAGACAGCAATCCTGCACATGCAGAAGTGACACCTTACTGGGGCCTTTCCCTGTACGGCTGTCCTCCTGTTGAAGTCTCGCAGTCTGCCATTTGAAATTGCAATTACGTAAGGGTGTCCTGGCCCTAACCCTCTTTCTCTTGTGTAGCATTACCCCCGGAGGAGCTGCTGGATTTTTGGGCGGCGTGTTACCTTATGGCTCCTCCGAAATTCCTAGGGGTGAATGATGCGTATTGCATGTACAGTAGTAGAAGTAAAGGAATGTCCAGACAGGTGCTCTTTGCTGTGCTCTTTATTACCCAAAAAACAGTAAACTTGTGGTGAGGAAAGTAAAGCTGAAGAAGATAGGAGAATAGCAGATTCAGGCGTAATGATAGGAAACAGTTCTGCTCCCAAACGTAACACTTCTTAGCACCACTCCCGCCGGAATGGGTTTAGTGTACCCGGACAGGCCTCTCTCAATGACCTGGCAGCCGGAGTATCACTCGGACAATTGTAGGATAAAGTCTCTGCCACAGACCCTCCTTGGTGAACTTGGGAGAAAGTCTCTGCCACAGACCCCTCTCAATGAGCCTCAGAAGATACCTCTGCCGCAGGTCCCATCTGGGTTTGATCCTTGGAAATATGCATCCTTAACCACTTCCCTACCGGCCCATAGTAAAATGACGTCCACAAAGAACCTCTGCCGTTCAGAGTGGACGTCATATGACGTCCTGGGCTTTGTGGGGGGGATATCTGAATGATGCCTGCAGCTAGAGGCATCATTCAGATATCCTTCTCTTGTGCCAGCGATTCTGCACAACGTAAGAACGATCATAGCGGCGGTTCCACCGCTAGATCGTTCTTACAGGCGGTGGGAGGGGACATCCCCCCTCCCGCCGCCATCCGGTGCTTCTCCGGGCTCTCCCGTGCCATCGGGGGCCCGGAGAATGAATCGTCCGGCGCTCGCAGGAAGCATAGAGATGACTGGTGACCATCTCTATGACCATCGGAGGACCCGGGCGCGATGTGATGACATCACGCCCGGGTCCCCGTAAGTAAACAAAGCCGCGATTGCGGCTGCTAAGCAACAGTAAACATGAGATCGGTGAATTTTTTTTCACCGATTTCATGCTTTCAGGCCTGGAGGAGAGATGTGGAGGTCTTATTGACCCCGCATCTCTCCATAAAGAGTACCTGTCACACACATTCCTATTACAAGGGATGTTTACATTCCTTGTAATAGGAATAAAAGTAATAATAAAAAAAATAAAATAAAAAAAAAGTGTAAAAAAGAAATAAATATATATATATAAAAAAAAAAAAAAAGAAATAAAATTTATTTTTTTAACGCCCCTGTCCCCAGTAGCTTGCGCGCAGAAGCGAACGCACACGCAAGTCCCGCCGACATATGTAAACGCCGTTTAAACAACATATGTGAGGTATAGCCGCGTGCGCTAGAGTGCCAGCAACAATTCTAGCACTAGATCTCCTCTGTAAATCTAAACTGGTAACCTGTAAAAAATTTCAAAGCGTTGCCTATGGAGATTTTTAAGTACCGAAGTTTGGCGCCATTCCATGAGTGTGCGCAATTTTAAAGCGTGACATGTTAGGTATCTATTTACTCAGTGTAACATCATCTTTCATATTTTACAAAAAAATTGGGCTAACTTTAGTGTTTTGTTATTTTTTTAATTCATGAAACAATTTTTTTCCAAAAAAAAGGCGTTCGAAAAATTATTGCGCAAATACCGTGCAAGATAAAAGGTTTCAATGACCGTCGTTTTATTCCCTAGGGTGTCTGCTAAAAAAAACATATATAATGTTTGGGGGTTCTGCGTAATTTTCTAGAAAAAAAATTATGATTTGTACATGTAGGAGAGAAGTGCCAGAATAGGCCTGGTATGGAGGTGTGTATAAAAGCCCTGTATGGAAGAGGTTAAATGAGTTACGTCTGAATCTCCTTCAACTTGTCGCCCAGATACCGACCGACAGGTGATCAATCCCTCGGTGTCCGGCTACCTCGATCCCCGGTGGTTTGTCCAGGCCCTCTTGGACCGCCAGCCTCTCAATGGCGCTCCTCAGACTGACTCCCCACCGAACAGCAGTACAGCGTGGGATCCTCAAAGTGGGAACCCAGTCACTCACTGGGTCCCCGTCGTTGTTCAGATGCTCCGGGCCAGCATGGCCCTGAAACCAGGAACACTGCATGGCACGCATGCCCCGGCCAGGTAGGCCATAGCGTCGGGGTGCCGTGGTGTGGCCACCCTAAAGGTGGACGAAGAAGACCCAGAACCAATGGCGTCTGCCCCATAAATACCCCTCCCCAGCATGCCCAGCGAGGACAAACCCTTGTGATTGGCTGCTGGGAAAGAGCACCCAAACCTTGACTCCACTGCCGCCACCTGCAGCACCGGGGCTGGAAGAACACCCCAGCACAGCAGAATGGGCTCACAGCTCAGCCAAGCTGAGACAGAGACCGCATTTAGCTACTTACAATCTGGATCAGAGTTTAACTACACTCTGATCTACCTTTAAATTTAACTAGCACCAGTACTGTATAGCACATAGGCGCTACACTTGCAAAATATAAAAAGGACTGTCAAAGAAATAAAACCTCTTTTACATCCAATAAGTGTCTGGCTCCTAATGACTTTTACCACCTTTGCACCCACCACATATTGAAGGATGTTAGCTATCTTTGTCCTTGAAGTTTTGCATTAGACTGAAAGAGGTCAGAGATTCTGTTACATATATTTGACTTGATTTTAGCCTAGGTTCACACTGCTGCGAATTCAAAATCGCGGTAAAATTGGGAAGGGAGACTTTATTATGAATCTGTTGTTTTGTCCTACAGAGCCAAAAGCCAAAAGTACAGTTTAACTATAACACCTAACCGTATGTAGCCCCTGGTCCACATCGAGGTCTGTCTAGCAGTAGGGACCAGTAGGGACCAGGATATTACTGTTGCTACTGCTGTCCCCATATATTCTCTTCCCATCTCTAGCTGTTAAAGACAGGAGTGACTGTAAATAGAAATAGAGGAAACTGTCATTACAGGGCTGTCAGCAGTCCATGTAAGGCCACGCCCACTCTCCAGGAACACATGGGATGGTGATATAGATTGCTGTGCATCTTGGGAGGAACAAGAGCTTTCTGGGTGGATCCAGTGTTGCCAACCTACCAGATTGAAATTTACTGGCACGACACCTGGAATTTACTGGCGCAGCCACATTTTTACTGGCATTTCACAAAAGTTACTAAATTAAATTTTTAGGTGCAAATTTCAGTATTTAGGCTACAAACAAGTACGCTAGGCAAATATCAATGTGATTTAAAGCGGTTCTCCACCCTAAAGTGAAGTCCCGCTGATCGGAACCTTCCCCCCCTCCGGTGTCACATTTGACACCTTTCAGGGGGGAGGGGGGTGCAGATACCTGTCTAAAGGCAGGTATTTGCACCCACTTCCGGCCCGGCATTCACGGGCAAAAGACGGGCATTGCGTCACATCCCGTCGCCCCCCCTTGTGTGCTGGGAACACTCGGCTCCCAGCACACAGTGGGAGCCAATCGGCGGGCGCGGCGCGACTCGCGCATGCGCCGTAGGGAACCGGGCAGTGAAGCCGCAGCGCTTCACTTCCTGGTTCCCTCAGCGTGAATGGAGGGGGGAGCAGCAGGGTGACGAGCGATCGCTCGTGCTCTGCTGCGGACGGCACTGGACTCCAGGACAGGTAAGTGTCCTTATATTAAAAGTCAGCAGCTGCAGTATTTGTAGCTGCTGGCTTTTAATATTTTTTTGGGGTGGAACATCCGCTTTAAGGTAGATATTAAGGTAAAAACAAATATTTTTGTTATTTTTGATATAATAAAAGTAAATTATTTTGTCACATCACCCTCCTGCCTCCACCCCCCTCTGCCACCAACACCCCCTGCCTTCACCCCCCTCTGCGGTGCCACAATCTCCCCCTGCCTCCAATCTCCCTCTGCCTCCAATCTCCCCCTGCCTCCAATCTCCCCCAGGCCCCCTGCCTCCAATCACCCCCTGCCTCCATCCCCCTCTGCGGTGCCACCAACAACCCCTGTCTCCATCCCCCACCCTCTGCGGTGCCACCATCCCCCATCTGCGGTGCCTCCAATCACCCCCTGCCTCCAATCACCCCCTGCCTCCAATCTCCCCCTGCCTCCAATCTCCCCCTGCCTCCAATCTCCCCCTGCCTCCATCCCCCTCTGCAGTGCCACCCTAGCCACCATCACCCCCTGCCTACAATCACCCCCTGCCTACAATCTCCATGCTCAGTTCCAAGCCTAACGGATTTGGCTATTTTTAATGGCACATTCCCGAAAACCACGGACATTTACGAACGGGGGAAAAAGTGCCTGTTTTTAGGGACTGTCCGTAAAAATACGGACGGTTGGCAACACTGGCTGGATCTCAGACTTGTGGGGGATGTGGTCCACAGACAGAGTAAGCCTGTGTGTCCAATTGACAAAGGAACTACACATCCCAGCATGACCCGGGAAGGTTTGTTCCCAGACTTGAGGCAGAGGTGGTGAGGACATTGTGAAAGACACACCATGCAGCAGGCTGCTAATAGAACACTTTGCCAATGCATCATGGATGCAGAAAGATGGAGTAGCAGACATCTCCTGGTACATGACATGCTGTCGCTGACTGGTGCTGCAGTCTGATCATTGGGGAGAATGCCACTGCCGCCTGATTATAGGGGAGAAAATTGCTGACTGGTGTTGTCACCTGATTGTTGGTTGAGAATGCCACTGACTCCGCGGAGCTGCCAATGTAGGACGGAAAGAAAAAATCATTACCTCAGATGTTGGTGAGAGGACACTGGCCAAATCCTACTGCACCTTATGAAAGAGGAACAATTTTGTTTACAGTGTAGGGTCCTATACCTAGGATCAGTGGAACGTTTTCTGATTGCTCCAAAGCTGAATTTGGGTCCCATGTAATGGATAGGAGGGAAGGGTTTGACAAAAGACTGCAAAGCTAATATTGTAGAATAATTTACACAGGACCTTCCTAAGAATAGGGTTTTGGGGTCATTTTATTGTCTGCTTGCTTATTACCAACTGCGGGGTTATTGCTGTTTCTGCTCTTTTGGTTATTGTAGTGTTTTATATATTGTTGTAATAAATATCCACTCTTTAATCTAGGTGTGTCAGAGAGCATAGTAAAGCTTACAGAGTCGCTGACTCTGGGAACATGGGCCCCAATACTCGATGGACCACTAAGTCTTTTTTCTGCCATCACTTTTGTAAACTCGGCAGTGTCTAAAAATGCCTAGAAATGGAGAGCAACTGAGCATGTGCAGAGCAGGGTGAGGCGGTGTATTACAGTAAAGATCAGTAATAGCGACCAGTGATGGCAAACCTTGGCAACCCAGATGTTTTAGAACTACATTTCGCATTATGCTCATCCACTCTGCAATGTACTTGAGCATCATGGGAAATGTAGTTCCAAAACATATGGGGTGCCAATGTTTGCCATCACTGGTATAGACTTTTATTTTTGCAGCTATGCCTGCAAAAGGGACCAGTCCGAAGTGATCTCGTAGGACATAATTTTCTGATTAAAGTTCCACTTTATTTTTTTACTCAATTTATTTTTATTACATTTTCATTGACAGAAAAAAAGGTACAAATACAGAAAAAAAAATAAAGGATAAAAGACAAAAGGTAGAATAAAAAAAAATCCTTCGGTATCTATTTTTTACTCTTCTTTCTCCATTTCTAAAGTCTAGTCATATGTATTTCTATACATGCCTATATATCTTTCCTCCCCATATTATATAAATACTATTATCATTATTTTTCCTAAGACTCTATTGGACTTCCTTAAAAAATAAAATAAAAGGCAGTTAATACATTAAGGTAAAAAACTTTGTGTGTTTAGAACCACTTTAAATGGGCTGCCCAATGAACCACAATGGACTAAAAATCACATATGCAGCATGTTTGGTTACGGGGTGGTATTCAGAATGAACGACAATGCATCCCACCAATACACAGTATCCCAATTGAGTGTGTGGGCCATATCAATGGTTTGCCTGCATCTCTATGGAGACAAACTGTACTCCAGAATACAAAGTTAAATACACAGGGCCAGATTCACAGCTGAAATATGCCCTAGTATCTACTGATACGCCGGCGTATTTTCAAATTTGCCGCGTCGTATCTTTTTTTTTTTTTCTCAAAAAAGGATGTTTATTGAATAGAATAATCATGCATGGTTACAAATATTGCATCAGTTTCATTTCTCAGTCTCTGTATTACATCCATACATAAGCGTAAAATAATAAAATAACAAAAAGAACAATCCACACATAAACTTCTGGAATGCTACCTTCTCTGCCCACTAGACCAACTCATTATACATAAAAGGCAGTGTATGAGTATCATCAAGCTCCCGCATTCCTGGACCTACCGCGTCGTATCTTTAGTTTGAATCCTCAAACCAAGATACGACGGCTTCGTACACCTTCGGATCGTAGGTGTAATACTTCGGCACCCGCTGGGTGGAGTTCGCGTTGTTTTCCGCCTCGGGTATGCTAATTAGCTGTTTATGGCGATCCACGTACGCGCGTTCGTCGCATTCTCTTACGTCGTCGCTAGTCGGCTTTTCCCGGTGTATAGTTACGGCTGCTATTTCATGGCTTATATTTAGACTTTCCATGTTAAAGTATGGCCGTCGTTCCCGTGTCGAATTACATTTTTTTTTTTTGCGTAAGTCGTCCGTGAATAGGAAAGGACGTAACGCACGTCGCCGTTCAGAAAATTACGTCGGTGCGACGTCATTTCGCGCAAAGCACGGTGGGAAATTTCAAAACGGGAACGCGCCTAATTTAAATGATACATGCCCCATTTGAATTAGGCGGGCTTGCGCCGGATGGATTTACGCTACGCCGCCGCAAGTTTACAGGCAAGTGCTTTGTGAATCAAGCACTTGCCCGTAAAACTTGCGGCGGTGTAATGTAAATGTGATACGTTACGCCGCCGCGGATTTACGCAATTCTACCTGAATCTGGCCCACAGTTTTCCTATATGTGAACTGCTTACATAGTTACATAGTAGGCAAGGTTCAAAAAAGACACAATTCCATCACTTGGACATGGCAGAAGATTTTTGTAATATCCTCATCATACAGCACAGCCAGGTTGGTGACACCACTTTTCATTATTGTACAGTTAGTTCACCGACCTGTTCAAGCCTGCTGGCTAAACAGTGAGGTTATATATGCACTTTGTGGTACATAAATAGTTAACTATAATTACACAAATAAAGAATGCACAGCCTATGTACAAATTAAAGGTGTCGAAAAGATGAACGTTCGCTTTAAGAAATACATGCTGAACCAAAGGGGTCACATTTGAATGTGTTTGTAGAAAAAGCTAAACAAAGGAAATATGTAATAAAAAATTATATAAAGAAATAGTCTGTTAACTGAGCCCCAAGAAAATCATTTTACAACATAGAAATGAAGCATAGAGACCACTAGCTGCATTGTGGATACTCAATTTCCTCTTAACAGTTCCAAGGTATAAAAGTTCACAGTATTCCATTTGTAACTGATGTCAATTTCTCCTTTCACTTTACTCCTCCAATGTACGTAAACATATATTTTATATTTTAATTTATAAAAAAAGACCGAAACATAAACATATCTGCCAAATAAATCCACACAAGTACGGAGAATTGGAATTTGCCTCATAAAAACAACTGCTTTCCTTGAGACAGAATATAGAATTTGGTGTCGTTTATAGTTATATATTGCTTTTCCATACCTTTGGCTACACATAGGTAGCCAAATGTGGTTGGAAAATTGTAGGGTGAGAGAACTGGATAGCAGAACAATAAAGTTGAGGCAAGAATATAAAATCTAGCCACAGAATGTCAGGCTGTTGGGGACTGATCCAGCTAGCTTGGCTCAACTGCAAATCTGAGTATTTGAGAGCACAATTTGTGAATAATTGTTAGAATCGTTTTTTAATATAACTTTCATTTTCACTGAAGATCTCCTGCATGTTGTATTCAGAGAGTAGTATTGCCACAGGTTAGTGTAGGTTTGTCTTTCCCCATCTGACCTTCAACAGACAACTAGGTACAGGTTTTATCTCATGATGCTTCCAGGCAGGGCTTTTTTCTCAAACAATGGGTGCTGGAACTCAAACACGACCCCCCCCCCCAAAAAAAAAAATCCATCTATACACACCATCCAAATTAAATTAAATAGTGGGTGTGGTGAGTCAAATTTTTAACACATTAAGGATCTTAATGGGGCATTACATACAGGGGCAGATTCACATACAATTGCATGGGCGCAGCGTATGTGAGATACGCTACGCCGCTGTAACTTACTTTTGAAAGCTTTGAATCCAGAAAGAATTTACGCCGTAAGTTACGGCGGCGTAGTGTATCTCTCATGGCTTAACGGCGCCTAATTCAAATCGGCAAGTAGGGGGCGTGTTTCATTTAAATGAAGCGCGTCCCCGCGCCGAACGAACTGCGCATGCGCCGTCCCTAAGTTTCCCACTGTGCATTGCGCTAAATGACGTCGCAAGAACGTCATTGTTTTGACGTGGACGTAAATTACGTCCAGCCCCATTCACGGACGACTTACGCAAACAAAAAAAAATATTTTCAAATTCGACGCGGGAATGACGGCCATACTTAACATTGCGTACGCCACCAAATAGCAGCTTTGAACTATACGCCGAAAAAAGCCGAACGGAAACGACGTAAAAGATTGCGACGACCGCTCGTACTTTCATGGATCGTCGGAAATAGCTAATTTGCATACTCGACGCGGAATACGATGGGAACGTCACTCAGCGGACGCCGAAGAATTGCATCTAAGATTCGAAGGTGTACGAAGACGTACGCCTGTCGGATCTAACCCAGATGCCGATGTATCTTGTTTTGAGGATTCAAAACAAAGATACGACACAGGAAATTTGAAAGTACGCCGGCGTATCCGTAGATACGCCGGCGTACTTCCTTTGTGGATCTGCCCCACAGAGTGCAGAGTTACACACAGAGTGCAGAGCTATCAGTTGTAAACACAGAAACTGGACTTCTGTGTTTACAACTGATTGTGGTGAGCAGCCCCCCCAAAGGGTATAAGCTATAGGTGGTGGAACTGAGTTCCACCAAGTTCCACCTGAAAAAAAGCCCTGTTTCCAGGCCATCATAGTTGTGACAGGGAGGGTGGAACCCCCAAGATACACACCAAAAAAAGAAGGCAGGTAGAGAGAGGCGGTCAGACAGAGGAACACCACAAGTCCCCAAAAGGTAGATATAGGGGTGCACCTATGGGTGACATATGTAAGTAGGATCCACCACCATGTAACAATGCCCTATTAAAAAATTCACAGGGTATTTTTGTGGTATCAATCCTTGTTGTCCTCCATAGGTGTACAATGCTTTGGCATTATTATTCATATGTCATATTGATTGTATTAGAAAAAAGAAAGTATTCCGCGCTTAGGACCCACCAGGGCTAGTACAAATGACAGTAGACTAATACGTCAAGGAAAAGGAAGTACTATAACAAAAATCCAATAAATTCTAATAAAGTATCCAGTAAAAATTATATATATATTCCTAAAATTAAAATAGAATTAAATTAAAATGTCAGGCTGCAGCCTCCCAAAAACGAATCCCCAAAGGGGATACAAAGAGTAAAAAGAAATAAGATGGGGTGTTGGCGCTGCCCTACCTATAAACTGTGCCAAACCGTAATTGTGAACAGTGACCCTAGGGGGTACGTAATATAGGTGATGGTGTGGTAATCAAATAGCCGGCATAATTTGTGGAGACAAATGTGTGTCCCAGCTATGTGTAATAATATAGTGACAGTATCTAAATGCTGGCATACATGAATGAACCAAACAAATACAGGTGTAGTATAAACAAATAAAACAAACTGTGCTGCCACTGACAGACTGTCAGATAGCCTGTGCAAACCTCCACTGTGTATATGCTAAACACTCGTATAATAATAATATAATATAATAATAAGGACATTGATCTAAACTGTTTTCTGGCTAACCCATGAACCTGACTCTTAGGACAGTTGCATCACCATACACTAATGATTCCCAGATAGATACTTACTCCCCTGTAAGGCGAGACTTACAACATACTCTGCTGCTCTCTACACCTATATACAACCTCTCTCCTATTTCTACTATCCCATTATTTACCCTAATGGGACACATCACCCATTTATATATACCCTCATTTACTATGTGGTGTTGCAGGGCCCAATATTAGCCTGGGTCTGTCGATATCATTGTTCTATCGACCCAGTTCTTGCCCATCTCACTTGGGGTACCTGATGGCACACCCTAAGTGGTCGATGACTATTGACCGTTTATGGGGTAACCCATATCTGTTTTCCATTATGTTCTATTGTTTTTACTGTGCTTAGTTGGTTTTGCACTTTATGTGCATTTTCATTTTTTATCCTTTCCCCACTGGCACTTCTTTACCTGAGAGAATGGGGGCTAGCCCCCCAGAGACTAGATCCTTAGTCAAATGATGATGACCTATAGATTAACACTCCTATGGAGTAATTTTTATTATCTAGTAAGGGTTAATAATGACCTCCCTTTGGGTGTCTTTCCCCTTACTGTTATTTACATTATGTACCCTTGCTTGTTAGTTGGCCATTCATACAACTTTCCATTAACCTGATAGGTACATATACTGACTTGCGCTGATGCGCTAGGATTACGTTGTACCATATACACCTTTTTCACTTATAGGTGGAGATATCTGTGACCGGGACGGATCCCGTTCTCCAATGCCAATTTATGGCAGCTAGTCCTAGACAACGCATCTGATACTATTATATACATGCCATGACACATTTATTCAACTCACCTGTATCCAAGTATCTTGAACATATTATATATGTAATTTCTTTTTCTTTTTCTTTTATTTAATTTATTATCTCCTTTTTTGTCCATCTGTTTTTATACTTGCCCATGATTGCTAGCACAGGGCATAGTTAGCAGATTAGGTTACTTATCAAGATACCGTGACAATAGTATTGTATGCTAATTATGGTTGATCCGTGTAGACACTGTTGACACTACAATTATAACACACTATGGCTCTACCTAGGATGCCGAGGCGAAAATATGCAAACAGGGAAAGCCCAAGGGTATACCCCCTCTACACTCGATTAGATGGGAATTTAATGCAAAAGAATTGATTGGATACCGCCGTTAGTGGGAGGGGTTTGCATATCGAAGCCTACTATATAAGTAACCTCCTGCTGTATGCGTGCACCCGCTTCTGAAGACGTATTTTGACGAAACGTGCGTAAAGCGGATACACGCACACACGCATGCACTTCCGGTTTCCAGTTGTTTGTTAGTGGAACGCACGCCGTTCCCAGGCTATCGCTGACACTTCCTGGTTAACCTAGTGCGGCGGCCGGAGCCATGCTAACAGGCTGTTAGCCGCTCCACCTGCATTGCTTGTTTTTAGTTTTTAATCCTTTCATAGAGCAGAGCCTCTGCTCTATCTGTTTTTATCGTTTATTTTTATTTTTGCTTTGATTTATTTTTACTTGTGTACTGTGCACCATACTGTTAGTACCAATAAATCAGCACCTGTTCCAACATACCACGCTATGCCAGTGTGTTTGTTTTTTCGGAGGACTGTGGACCTTTAAAAACAACTTCTATCTCTGGACTTGGAAACCATCAGAACGTAGTGAAGGAGGTCCCAAGCATAGCAGAGGAGTCGTGGGAGATCCTAGAGCCGTGGGAGGCTAACTACTACTTGCACTTTACCCCTGCAGGGGTTAGTGCCTCTGGTGAGTGGGGACCCAGGAGGGGGAGCACCGCGACCACTGCGTGGAATTTTCACTACTGCATATTTGAGCACCCACCTCTATAGGTGCACCTTTGCAAGCACGGACTTTACCACTCCCTGGATGGGCTTTTTCCATGTGACTTTGCATCTATATTTTTCTTTGAAGAAACCTTTTTTACTGCACACATTGATGGGACCATTCCTTATTATTATTATTATTATTATTATTTTTTCTCATGAGCATCATTTGGATTTTATACGAGTGTTTAGCATATACACAGTGGAGGTTTGCACAGGCTATCTGACAGTCTGTCAGTGGCAGCACAGTTTGTTTTATTTGTTTATACTACACCTGTATTTGTTTGGTTCATTCATGTATGCCAGCATTTAGATACTGTCACTATATTATTTAGGGGTGCAACGGATCAAAAAACTCACGGATCGGATCGATCCTCGGATCAGGAGTCACGGATCGGATCATTTTCGGATCAGCGGAAAAAAAAAAAAAAAAAAAACACAAATCTTGTTACACCCACCAGAGTTTTAGATTTCACAGTTCTTCTCAACACAAAATGCAGCTTATGTGCTTAAATACAGTGTTTAAATACGGACTGTTTATTGCTAATGTGACAGAACACCTCTGATTTTCACATTTAAACAGTCCGTCAGATTTACAAATACTGGGCCATATTCTGATACATTTCAGGCGGCGGAACGTATGTACTTTACGTTACGCCGCCGCAAGTTTAAGTGGCAAGTGCCGGATTCCCAAACCACTTACCTGTGAACTTGCGGCGGCATCGCGTAAAGTCCACCCGTGTAAGCCATCCTAATTCAAATGATCCAGGCAGGGGGCGTGGATCATTTAAATTAGGCGCGCTCCCGCGCCGATCGTAATGCGCATGCTCCGTCGGGTAAATTACCCGACTTGCATCGCGCTAAATGACGTCTCACGGACGTCATTTGTTTTGACTGTAACGTAAATGGCGTCCAGCGCCATTCACGGACGACTTACGTAAACGACGTTCAATTTTGAAATTTCGACGCGGGATCGACGGCCATACTTAACATTGAGTACGCCACCTAGGGGGCATCTTTATCTTTACGCCGCGTATCGCTTACGGAAACGACGTTAAAACACTACGGCGGGCAAGCGTACGTTCGAGAATCGGCGTGAGTAGTCATTTGCATATTCTACGCTGACCGCCACCTAGCGGTCAGCGTAAATATTGCAGCCTAAGATACAACGGCGCAGGCTGGTGTATCTTAGGCATGTTTAAGTGTATCTCATTTTGAGAATACACTTAAACATAGGAAAGGGACTTACGTAGGCGTATCTGTTGATACGCCTACGTAACTTGTTTAAGAATATGGCCCACTGTATTTAAGCGTATAAGCTCTGTTTTGTGTTGAAATAACTGCATCTCGCAATACTTATATGTGCAGCCAAGTGGAAGTCGCAGCCCCATGTACGAAAGTGGTGTCACCAGTTCCCTACTGTGACCTGAACTATCCCAATCATCAGATCCCTTTAGTGTCATTGATCGGCGGGCTGAGTGTCTAGTGAAAATCCCCCCTAAGTGCTCAGTCCATACAGATCCCCCCGATTGCCTCTTTTCTCTTCTCTGGCAAGCAGCAGGACGCCCGGTGCGGCGGCGGCAGCGGCTCCCCGTGTGGATTCCTCAAGGTGCAGCATGGAGCTCATCGCTGGGCTGTTAGGAGTCAATGACATATTGAGCTCAAGTGCCCACAAACTTCCGAGGAGCAGCCTGCATCCCCCGCGCCGGGTGGACCTCGATGGCCGCCGCTTCGATAGCTAGGCCGAAGCCGCGGCCTTTCCTATGGACCGGGAGGCCCGTGGATCGCCGTGTGTCCCGACCCGAAGGTGCTGATCCGTACGAATCAGTTGCACCCCTAGTGCCTACACACCGTCACGGTTTTATCCACTAACCTCTTTCCTTCATCATTATATTTGACAGGGAAGCCAAAATGCTCCCATACAGGGGATTTAAATGACGCGGGGCATTCAAGCTCCTCCATTTTTGTTTAGAAAACAATCCTCGGATCACGTGTGTGCGGTTCGGATCAATCTTTTTCGGTTCGGATCACGGATCAATGACGATCCGTTGCACCCCTAA
This sequence comes from Rana temporaria, assembly GCF_905171775.1. NCBI lineage: Eukaryota > Metazoa > Chordata > Amphibia > Anura > Ranidae > Rana > Rana temporaria. The sequence continues at coordinate 140,071,510 of NC_053495.1, forward strand.
TATTATTACACATAGCTGGGACACACATTTGTCTCCACAAATTATGCCGGCTATTTGATTACCACACCATCACCTATATTACGTACCCCCTAGGGTCACTGTTCACAATTACGGTTTGGCACAGTTTATAGGTAGGGCAGCGCCAACACCCCATCTTATTTCTTTTTATATTGATTGTATTATTTTCATTTTTGTCTAGAAAAAAAATATTTTAGAAGTGAGTTTCATCACAAAACATGTAGAGTAGGACTTTGAACTGGACATCACCCCCCTTTAAATGGTTAGCCCTGGATATTAGTAGATTGGGGGGGTGTGATTCCCGTGTATTTGTGCCCTGAGTTATCTTGGGGGTTCCACCCATTACTAGGACTGATGGTGGTTACCAGTAAATGTTTTTTTGTATGTTGAGGAAACAGTGATAAAAAAAACAAATTTTAACAATTCTTTGTATATTCAATAAAATATTCATATTTTAACAGTATTTGAGTCTTGCCATTAAAGCGGAGTTCCGGCCACAATTTCACTTTTTAAATATAAATACCCCTGTAATACACAAGCTTAATGTATTCTAGTAAAGTTAGTCTGTAAACTAAGGTCCGTTTTGTTAGGTTGTTACAGCATTTAGACACTTTATAAAATAGAAATTGACTGGGGCCATCTTAAGTGTGGGCATCATAAAGCCAGACTGTATGAATTCCTGGATTTCAGCCTTGCCTTAACTGAACAAAGTAAGTACCCTGTTTCTTTTGGGTCAACACCACCCTCTCCTCCTACCAGTGACTTTCACATCCTAGTCACATCTCTATTTATTTTCAGACCTCAAGCTTACTGTGCTCTATCCTGACCCCTCTGGCCAATTTATGAAGTTCACCCTCTATTTCTAGGTAGGTGTGTTTTCACTAACTTGCTACTTTTTATATGACATTCATATGCCATATGTAGTGCTTTTTCTTTATACGTTATGAAATTGTGCATCTTTTTAGACTTATGTGGATACTGTCCCTCCCTTCTAGGGGCAGCTAATTTTTAGGTATTGGCAGTCTTGGGTCCAGGGTTCTGCTTCTTGAGATATTAGATACCAGCTCTCCATTCCCACATTTTACCATCTGGGGTAATTTCTGCGCCATGTTTGGGACATCCTTTTGTGATCTGCAAAGTTGAAAATTCCTGAACCGGTATGATGCTGCTTGATATGCATGTTGCCACCCATTCTTACTGTAAGGTATTTTCTTACAATATGTGTGATTGTCGTTTTTTTCTATAAATTTATTAGATACATACCAGCTCCACATTGACTTCGGCCCCTGAAGAAGGGAAAACCCGAAACGCGTAGGGCCTTGTACCCACTCTGTGGATCATCTTTTCAGCCTTTTTTTATTGATGTTCTTTGTTTTTAATCATTATACTGTTTATGTCTTTTTCTACTTGTAAAATAAAATTACGTTGTATATATTACCCTTACTTTAATTACTGTTGCCTCTATAGCCCCACACCGGGGGACTCCTCGCTTTCAGAGTTATGGAATGATACTAGAAGAATTTTGGCCAAGTTGTAGAAGTGTAGTAGAGAGAATACAAACTAGATTATTAATGTAACTAAACTTGGAATCTAAAACTTCTGGATAAAGACAGAGGATCTGCACTAGTTTAAGAAGAAGGCACAGCAAATTATAACTGTATTTTGGATTTCTCTAGGCATTCATGTTTTTATGACTAATGTAAATAGTGAGTGGATGAAGAGCTCACTCTAGAAGATTAGGCTGCCGTTTAAGTGCCAGCCTAATAACCAAGAGGTTATTGTCTCATGGTCCAAAGACTACATATAGCTGAAGCATCTTCCTTCCAAGAATAACTGATGAACGACAAGGTCTCTGGGGTAAAGATGAGGAAAAATTGTGTTTTTTAAAGGAAGCCAGTCACAATTCGACTCACGATAGCTTGTACATTCAGTCTTAAAGTGATATTAAACCCAAAAGCAAACATTTATTATAATGCAGCTTACACATTCTTAGATGTGATGCCTACAATAGTTTTTTATGTGTTTGCGCCTGTATTTTCATCTGGTGATCTGGCCAGTAAGTTTGTTGTTTTTAACAGAATATGCTCTCCTGCAAATGTAGCAGTAAGAGTGTTGAGACAAACCATTTACCACTGACATGGGTGCTTACAACGATAAGCTTTTATTTATTTTTGTAAAATTTTTATCCCAAAAGAAAAAAAATGGCTGCTGTAACTGCTTTTGTAACTGCAGGGTGATCTGGAGTTTGGCTTACATTACTAAATCTGCTAGTACATCCAATACTCAGAAAAAAAGTATATATATCAAGGGCACTCCGGATAGCAGGACCTAGCAATTAAAGTTTGTTTTGGAAGGGATAGACATCTTCTTACACTTCAGGCCACACTTAGAGTGATAAGCGATCTCTAATGATAAACAGAAAAACAAACAAAGGTGCCTCTAAGTGCAGACATAAAAACGTTTTAATATCCCCAAAAGGATTAAAAACACTTACAAAATAAAGGATGAAAAGGAGCATGTAATAAGTGCATCCAGGTGATGTTCCGATAGCAGGAAGGTCCCAGTATGTAATACTTCCAGTAGGATCCAGAAAACAACAGCCAGTGGATGCTGCAGGATCTGGAGACACAAAAACGCTGTCTGGGTCAGTGTGGAGTATGGAGTCTGGAAATGACATTAGCCAAAGTGGGACGAAAACCAGCATGGAACACACACAGGAAGTGTGTCATCAGAAAGGGACGTGTTTCAGAACTGCTAATTGGTTCCTTCTTCAGCCAATGACCAAAAACGCGTCCCTTTCTGATGACACACTTCCTGTTTGTGTTCCATGCTGGTGCCACTTCCTATGTGATTTTCGGTCTCCATACTCCACACTGACCCAGACAGCGTTATTGTGAGTGTTTTTTAATCCTTTTGGGGATATTAAAACGTTTTTATTTCTGCACCTAGAGGCGCCTTTGTTTGTTTTTCTGTACATCCAACACTCCCCTGTGCCCAGATTACCAATTATGCTATCTGCTGTGTCCCTGTGCCCCTTCATAAAGAACAGAAACGTGTGTTAATGGCGAGATCATCAGGTGAAAACAAAAAGGAAAAAGACTAAAAAATAAAACAAATGCAGCCACCACATGTAATTTTTGGCAATCTGCAATTTATAAAATGTTTGGTTTTGGGTTTATACTGTGTAGTGCCTGGCTACTTTCATAGCCGGTGCTGCTGTAAATTTAGAGGGTGGTTAGAGAGTTAGTTGCCTCTGACTGTGTTTATTTGGCCAAATTTAGGGCCTCTGTTCCAGCTTTGGCTGTACTGTGTGTGTACACTGTCGTTGTTTGGGGAGTTGGTCCCACCCCAGACTGACAGGTGGAAGCAGTAGAGTCAGGGTAGCGTGGATATTTCTCCTTGGCAGCCAATCAGGAGGGTTGATCGCCTCGCTGTGCATGCTGGGGAGGGGTATTTGGGGGGGGGCGGACCCCATTGGTTCGGGTCGTCTTCACCACCATCCGCCTGGGCAGTCGTCCCACCACCCCGTGTGTGGCCCTCCTGGCCGGGGTGAGTGTTTCAGTGTTCCTGGCTCCAGGACCACGTTGGTCCGGAGCAAATAATCTACCTTGTAGGCTCAGTCTTCAATTTACGAAGTGGTCCTGTGCTGTCCGTCCCGAGGGAGGAAGCCGACCGATGGAGAACCGAGCACGAGGCTGGTATCTCAAGAGAGGCCTACTGCTTCATCAAAGGACACATCGTTTCTGAGAGGCTAAATGATGGACGCCTATCAGTCCCGAAATTCCTAAAGCTGTTCAAGGGAGATCCGGGGGCTTAATCCAGTGTTGAGAATGATTTTGAACTGAGAATATTTCCACCTTTGGGAAGGTCTGTTGCAGAAACTTTGCTAAAGTTTCGAGTGACACTCTGGCTGCTAGTCCGGTGAGAGCGGCCTATCCAGGTGCACTATACCCACTCTGGCTAGAGTGGCCACGCAAGTTGTCGTTGGAAGCAGGACTGTTTCCGAACCCCAGTTATATGCCTGAATCCATTACCTACCACTTCTTCTATCTTCTCACCTACTACTACTTTTACCCTTTTTACCCCGTTGGGTTATAAAGCACAGAAAAACATACCTACAGTGTGGACATTAACTTTCTTACAGCTCTCCTCCAGTACCCTAGACGCCGGAGAAATAGAGGTAACGTGCCACCCAAATCAAACCAGCAGCTCCTTCGGGGGTAGTGCTACAACTGCTTTAAATAATTAGAACTGTGCAGACTTATTTATGGCAGGGTTATGTTTTAGTTTTTAGCTTATTTCACTGTACTTAGTTTGTCTTAAGCTGATTCTTTGTCGTGAGAGTCAGAGGTGAGAGTTCACCTGAGGTTTTCCAGTTATTAACTCATCAGCTGGTTTAATTCATGCTGATGGCACATGCTGTTTTTAAGTTGCTGAGTGTGCGTAATAGCATCAAATAACACAGTATTTAATTGTTTATGTGCAGTATCTCCTAACTACTGGACTTTGTAATATTATATTATACAGACGATTACAGCCGGTGTTAGCAGCATGAGGTTAGGCAGCTGAAAGAACAGCAACTGTTAGAACTCAGATGGCCCCTCAGCTCTGGCTTTCAGGGCTGGAATTCAGCCTTAGACAATATAAAAAGAAAAGCCAAACAGTGGGGCAAATATACATGTTTAATACATAATTATGCAAAGTTATAGAACTTTAACACTGAACATTAACATTATTGCATGAGCCCCACCTGTACACTTCTACGCTCCCGAATTTCTACACAACTTACAAATGCCAGGCTGGCACCAAGGAGGTGATGAAGAGATGACTAGTTATTTATTAGTGTATATTTAATGCAAGCCTTCTTTTTTTTATTTTTGGATAGAATGTGAAAACTTAGTCTGGATGTTGTTTCAGTGAGGCCCGGAACGGAAAAGACAAAATAAAGTAGTGTAGGGCCGGGCATGACAGTGGCCCATATTCTCTCTAAAAATCCGCGGGCTGCGCTTAAGGCACTTACACTCCGCTGTCCCAACTTACAGGAGCAAGTGTTGTATTCCCCAAACACTTGCTCCGTAAGTTGGGACGGCGGAGTGTAAATGCCCCGGCGTAGCCTGGCGGATCTCCAAGGGGGCGGCTTGTATTCAAATTAAGCGCACCCCCGATTCTAATGAACTGCGCATGCGCCGGGCTTCAAAAAGCCCAGTGCGCATGCTCCAGTTCTCGGCGGAAAACGTCAATGACGCCGACGTGTGCGTCATTGACGTAAATTTGTATTCAAGAACGACTTAGTAAAACGACGTACCCAATGAAAAAACACGACGCGGACCCAACGCCATCCGTAACATGGCCTACGTGGGACTTGCGGAAACTTACTCCTCATATAGCAGGAGTAAGTTTCCGCTTACGCAAACGACGTTAGCGACGGTTACGCGACGCGAACTCGTTCGGGAATCGGCGTAGAAGGATCATTTGCATACGCAAATGAGTCCTTCACGTAAATGCCATCTAGCGGCGGCCGGCGTCATTACATTTAAGATCCGCCAGTGTAAGTGACTTACAGATGGCGCATCATAAGTGTATCTATGCGAAAATGATTCTAAGAATCAGTCGCATAGATACACGGGCCAAAAAAGGGAGTTACGATGGAGTATCCTGAGATACTCCATCGTAACTTCTATGAGAATATGGCCCAGTGTGTTTAGGGCAGTGGTTCTCAACTCCGGTCCTCAGGACCAACTAACAGGCCAGATTTTAAGTATTACCTTGGGGAGATTCACACTAGAATACTGCAATCACTGAGCAGAAAATTATATCACCTGTGATGTATTTCAGTTATCTTGAAAACCTGGCCTGTTAGTGGGTCCTGAGGACAGGAGTTGAGAACCACTGGTTTAGGGGATACAAGCAAGGGTTAACATGTAAGCTGAGTGGGGAGGTCACCTGACAGGAAAAGACCGAGGGGGAGTGGCATTATTTAAGAGAGAGGCGGGACAAGGAAAGGAACAGTAATTTGGGGAAGAAATTGGAGGAGGCAGTTTTCCCACCCGCCCGCCCTATATGTTGTTGTTGTGTTTTGTGTATTTTCTTTCTTGCAGGAACACTGGAAGACGGTCGTCTGAGGATTGGCAATGTTTCTGTTGGTCTTTGACGGTGGCAGTAACAAATGTGATGAAAAGGGGTGGGGGGCTCATCAGTAGTATGTGGCCCTCCGGTGTATTCCAGCTAAAAGGTTGATGAAATACTGTAATGGTTGCACTGCGGGTGGGGGTTGTCTCTGAGCGGATTCTACGGCTGGAGGCCATGTTATATGGGCCCGCAGTGTATTGGTGATATATGTGTTGAAGTTCGGGGGGCCATCAAAAGACCAACCGACTGTGTTAATTAAGTTGTTTACAGATGTTATATATTTTATTATATATTTGAGTTTGGAGTTTTACTTTACAGTGTTTTAATAAATAGGCTGTTATGGCCATTTTACTCCAAATTTAAGGTGTGGTCTCATCATTTTAGAAAATAAGATATGGGGGTGTTGGAGTAGAAGTGTTATAACAGTAAGAGGTAAGGTTGGGTACCTCTGGACTACACTGGTCATGTATGTGTCCCCAGCTGTGGCAATTTACCCTCACTATTGTTCCTAATGAGTGTCGGTTCTGGTATAGAATGTGGTGGAAAATCCAAAAGGTTTGAGTTTTTGCAAGAGGAGATCTTTTTGTTGACAACAGTCTAAGCAGCACATCCCCTTGCTTTGGAGAGATCTCCTCCTACTTCCTGCCATATCTCTGGGACAAGGAGTGCACTACTTTAAAGCGGAGGTTCACCCTATAAAAAAAAAAAAAAAATCACAAAAGGGCTACAAAAAAATTAGAAAACCAGAAGTGGCTGTTACTATGCAGATCTCCCAATCTGCCACTTCCTTGTCCACGGTGGTCTTCTTTCTTCTCCTCCTCGCGCTGCCTCCTGGTAAATGGGGAACAGTGTCTTCTGGGACATTGTGTGTGTCTCAGTAGACATCCACCCAATCACATGTGGGAATCGGGCAGTGAAGCCACAACGCTTCACTTCCTGATTCCCTCACCGAGGATGACGTCGGGGCAGCTGAGACCCAGGCGATTGCTCGGCCGGACAGGTAAGCGTCCTTATTAAAAGTCAGCAGCTACAGTGTTTGTAGCTGCTGACTTTTAATGTCCATTTTTTTTAAGCCGGACCTCCTCTTTAATTGCTTAGTAGATGACAAACCCCAGAAAGCACTGTGCAGCTTTCAGACCCACTGGCCTTATCTGTTTGAGTTTTGCAGAGACATTGGGAAGTCCATTTGCACGAAAGGATCTTGTGATTTTTCAAAAACATCCTTCTCCAAGTTTACATTGAATCATAGCCCATAACCTGGGGTGTCCAACCCACGGCCTGTGGGTTGGACAAAATCATAAACTTGCGGTTACGAATGTTCTCATCTGGATAGATGCTGTGTTTGGCATAGCACCCGCAGTGGTTGCTAGCAAATACAAACAAGACCCAGGAACGTCTGAAGGGATGCCAGTAGTGCCTGTGGCACATGCAGGAACTTCAGCTAGCTAGTAGCAGCCAAGTAAGTGTCACATGGCCAGATCTAGGGGTGTGCGGGGTGACCTGCCCCCGCAACCCCCATCTACCCCTGACACTTTGCCTAGCCGTCTCCCATCCCTTTACTGTACAAATACAGCACATCGTTGTAATCCGATCATTTGCCTGACTTTTACTGCTCATTAGCTATTGTTAGGCCCCATTCACACTTCGCGATTTTGAATCTCACGACCAAATCAAGTGACCATCGCGGCAAAGTGCGTTGCACAAAGCTTGTTACCCAAAAAAGAGAAGAAGGATAACATCTTAGAGTGATGCATTTTGTCGCGATTGGTGCACGGCAATCGTGGCAAAACTGCACCACATTTGAGGTGCCATTAAGAATGAATGCCACCCAAATACACATGGTGTGTTTTGAAGGATTGCAGTGTGATTTGGAATTGTGGACAGAATTGTGGCCATTTAAACTTGTGAATGAGGCCTTATTGTTAGTGTTTTTTATGTGCAGCCCAAGACAATTCCTTCCAATGTGGCAAAGGAGAGTCAACAGGTTGGGCACCCCACCCCTGCTCTAGAGAAACATTTTTTTATGAGATAATGGGATTTTAGGCTGGAGGCAAAGTTCAGAGATAAACAATGATGCAGCATTAAAGGAATCTTCAAAAGATGTAATTCACAGAGTTTTGGAAGGTGGCCAAGATCGTGCATTTTTCAAAGTTATGACTATATATTATACTGATAATCCTATGTATTTAAAGCTGAACTCCAGCACTACTTTTTGGGCCAGATTCTCTAAGATTCTGCGTTGGCGTAGTGTAAGCCATTTACACCACGCCACCGCAACTTACTGGAGCAAGTGCCGTATTCTCCAAGCACCTGCTCCGTAATTTGCGGCGGCGTAGTGTAAATGGCCCTTGTATTCAAATATTCAAATTAAGCGCGCCCCCGCACCTATCGAACTGCGCATGCGCCGGGCGGAAAAAGAGCCCAGTGCGCATGCTCCAGCTCACGACGGAAAACATCAATGACGCCGACGTGAGCGTCATTGACGTAAAGTCGTATTCGCGGACGACTTAGTAAAACGACGTAACCGACGGAAAAAGACGACGCTGACCCGACGCCATACTTAACATGGCATACGACGGACTGGCGTAAGGTTACCCCTCATATAGCAGGGGTAACCTTACGCTTACGGAAACGACGTACGTGACGACTACGCGACGCAAATTAGTTCGGGAATCGGCGTATCAGGCTCATTTGCATAGTCAAATGAGAACTGAACGTAAACGCCACCTAGCGGCCAGCGGCGAATTACATCTAAGATCCGACGGTGTAAGTGACTTACACCTGTCGGATCTTGGCCGTATCTATGCGAAAATGATTCTAGGAATCACTCGCATAGATACCCGGGGCCAAAAACAGAGATACGACGGTGTTTCCTGAGATACATCGTCGTAACTCTTTTGAGAATCTGGCCCTTAGTTTTCACGGTTGTACAAACTCCTCTCCTGTGCTAAAATAGCTTACTCTGATTTTACTACACGCTATGAGCGTTTCACAGTGTACAATAAAAAGCTGCATATTAGGTAGAGACAGACTCATTACCTGGCTGGAGACCTTCCAACGAATCTAGCCCTTTCCTCTCCAGCCTTAGGACCCTTTTACACTGGGGCGGTTTGCAGGCGCTATTGTGCTAAAAATAGCGCCTACAAACCGACCTGAAACAGCGGCTGCTGTTTCTCCAGTGTGAAAGCCCGAGGGCTTTCACACTGGAGCGGTGCGCTAGCAGGACCGCTCCAAAAGTCCTGCTAGCCGCATCTTTGAAGCGGTGAAGGAACGGTGTATTTACCGCTCCTCCACCGCTTCTTCCCATTGAAAACAATGGGAAACCGCGGCTATACCGCCGACAATGCGCCTCTGCAGAGGCGCATTGCGGGAGGTATTAATCCTTTTTTGTCCCTAGCTGGGGGTAAAACTGCACTGCTAGCGGCCGAATACGCCGCAATTCTGAAGGTAAAGCGCAGCTAAAAATGCAAACCATAGTTAACAACAAGATTGGAGATGCCTAGACCCTGCCAGTGAAGTGGCACATCTGTGTGATGTATACAACCTACTACAACAAAACTGACATTTACAAAGATAAAGTATTGCTGGCAAAATGACAGCTGCCAGGTTCTTTGTTTCGTTTGTAAACCAAGCAGCCAGAGATGTCATCTTTATGAGACTTATGGGGGTCTGGTATACATGTTAATGGGTGACCCTCACACCTGAAAAAATTAATTATTGTTTTTTATGTGAGATTCCTTTTTAAATACCAGACCCAGAGGGTACTTTGAAAGGCTTGTTTTAAAAGGCCTGGTAGGAAATATAAGAATGGTATATGAATGGTAAGTAGGTAGGAATTAGGACCCCCCATGCCTTTTTTTAGTTTTATTAATGGCCGCTATTACATTTTGGGGACTTGTGTTTGGACCGAACATAAAACATATGCCTAGATTTTAGTTTTTTTCCAGTTAAGGAGGTCCAGCATCACCTGTGGGCTTTACCCAGGCCTGTCTACATGCAAATACAGCCCACCTAGGAACACCCACTTCTCCAGACTGACATTCACCTATAAAGGCATTTTGATATTTGCATAACCCCTCCCAGGAGCAGCTCACTGCCTGCATCAGGGCTGAAGACTCTTGCGAGAAGTACTGAGACAGGGTACTATGATGGTTTCAGGAAGCTATTTACCTCATCCTGCCGGCTCCTCCCTGCATTGCAACAAGAAGCACAGGAACCTAGTGATGATCACTGCTCCTAAATAAGGTATGTAATAAAAATGGAAAGGTTTTAATAAAAACATTTTTTTTAATACATTTTTATTTTTCTCTTTCGATATAAAGCATTTACAAGATTCGGTTATATCACATTTCTTCATTTTTCTTTTCTTATATCATAAATGCATTTTCATAATCCAAGTAAGAAATACTCATTATACATTATATTTCACCTTGAAAAAAAAAGAAACACAAAGAGCAGAAAACCTTCTGTGCTGTTCTCCTCACAGTTATTTGTACATTGCATTATTCATTTTTATTTCTCCATGTTTGTTTTCATGCATGTTTTGTGCTGCTGCCATCTGCTGGCCAGAATTTGCATGCCACACGTCTCTGTTCTTGTTAGTAAAGTTTTTTGTATCGGAGGCGTAGACTCTAGCTGGGCAGGCCTCTTCACTGGGGGCAGCCATCTCAGTTTTTTCCTCATGGCTGTGTGACTAGACACTCCACAGCAGAAGTCAGCAGAAGTCAGCAGTAGCTCAGCAGTAGCACAGCAGGAGTCAGCAGCAGCTCAGCAGCCACTGCAGCTAGCCTCAGGACATATACCAACAAGTCAGCATTGATACCACTACTACAGAACAGTATTGTATCACCGTTTATTGTCTTATCTGGATTGAATAAACCCACGTTGATTTCATCCTCATGTCTGAGTCTGGATCCATCTAACCTGAACATCTGCTGGTCCTGTCTGCCCCACTGCTTGGATACAAAGGTAGGAAGTCACACAGTTACAATCAGTTATACCTTCATTCGCCTTCATGTGGGAACAGAACAGTCAAAAAACTGCCTTAATGTCCACACCCCGGCCACAGATTCCCTCAGAGTTACCACACTAAGGAATCTCCCTTGCAACAGGCCCATCTGCAGCGAATCTGCCCGGCTACAGTGCATGTTCCACAAGTTTAAGGGCAAGCACCGCATGTCCACAGTATCTTTACTGTCGCCTGAAAGCCCTCTACAACTCATTAAGCCGTTTTCTATATCCCATATCAACATTTGCTCGAATAGCAGAACTGTTAACGTCCCTCTCTAACCTAAACCCCCGCAAATCACTAAAACACCTGAGGAACCTTGCCAGAGTGCCCCAGCGCAGCCGCACTGCGATTTTCAGCCCCCAATTCAAAAGTTTATTTTCTTAAAGAGACAGTGCACCTTAAATCAAAATGGACGAAAAGGACCTTGCACAGTTCCCCAGTGATGAAACAAAGCTAATGCAGCCTGATACTGACCACTATGAAGAACAGGAAGCAGAACCCACACTTCCAGCAGACCAAGTCGTGCGACCAAGACGCTCCCTCAAACCGACAATAATGGTCAGGGAAAATTATCAAACCACAAAGGATGAGCTACGCGATAACCTGGAAGAGCTATGGGAACGAGTTTCCTCCCTCATGTCAGGACATAAATCCTCTGGTGATACTACAAGCTTACAAGTTGCCATCAGTCGGCTGAACACAGCTTATGAAGGATACAAGAGACTGTCCACAAGGTATATAACCTTTCTAAAAAATGCTAATAATGATGAAGCCCTTTCAGAATTGAGCAAGGCAGAATCAATAGACATACAAAGAGACGCCATGGTGCTGCTTGCTAAAGATAAAGCGGAACTCCGCATCTCCCATTTGCAAGAAACTAGATCACACAGATCAAAGTCATCCAAACATTCCTCTCGGTCATACAGATCATCGTGCTCAAGAAGCTCAACCCTAAGCGACAGATTACTAGAGGCCCGCATAAATGCAGAGCAATCCAAAGCCAGACGTTCCTTCACTGAAAAAGAAGCTCTGGCAAGAGCAGAAGCAGAGGCCAAGAGGGCAGAAGCAGAGGCCAAGAGGGCAGACGCAGAAGCAGAGGCCAAGAGGGCAGAAGCAGAAGCCAAGAGGGCAGAAGCAGAGGCTCGAACAAAGATTCTTAAAAACAGAAATGAAAGAGGAATTTGCATTAGCTAAAGTAAGGCTACTTGAGCAAGCATTAAGCCAAGGTCTTGATACAGTCTGCTCGCTACCACAGGAGGTAGAAGATCCAGCTGACCGCACCAGCGACTATGTACTGAAACAATTATCTGCATCACCCCCAGTATGCAGTACCGTCCAAGCCGACAACACCAAAACCTCCAAGTCATCTCCACCTACAGTGCCAGTGTCACTTACAGCACCCGAGCAACCTGATGGTGTTCACCCAGATGTGCCTTCTCAAGGACAGTTATTACGAAACTACAAAAAGGACCATCAGGCGTTTCCTGGCTTACCCCCACAACTCAAGCAGCAGTCATCACGATCTACAGAGACTAGATCACAGCTCAACCCTGCAGCAACATCATTCTACTTGGATGCATCTCACTCTTTCACGCCGCAAAGCCTACACGCCCCGGCGGCATCGCAGGTTGTCATGGCAACAAGCAGTGAGAAATCAGATATGTCTGAGTTGGCCAGGATTATGGCGAGCAGAGAGCTAATTAACACAAGTCTCTCAAAATGTGATGACCGTGCAGAGAGCTACAGAGCTTGGAAGGCCACTTTCAAGGCCGCCATTGCCAACCTTAAACTAAACGCAGAGCAGGAACTCAACCTCCTGATCACATGGCTGGGTCCAAGCCAGCCCGCTGTTTTTGTAACTCAAAAGAAAAGTCTGGAAATATTGAGATTTTCATATTCTATCAGACCCTTTTGACAAGCTTTTCGCAGGATTAAATCACGATCTTTGCAATTCAATAAACGTGCTAAGAGAGGCCTTGAGGGGGAACCAGGTTGTGGTGAATTTGCCGGTATCCTATGTGCTCGCTCAATGATAAACGCACAAGAAAATTCAGCATCAGGGAAGGTAGCTTTCAGCCATTTTTCCACAAACTCTCCTGGGCCCAGATTCAGTAAGCAATTGCGCCAGCGTAACGAGTTCTCCTGATTCAGAGAACTCGTTACGCCGACTGTAGCCTAAAATCTGCGTGGCATAAGGCTCTTATGCCACGCTGATTTTAGGCTGCATTCTAGCGTTGACCTCTAGGGGGCGCTCCCATTGTGATCAGCGTATAGTATGCAAATTGCATACTAACACCGATTCACAATTGTTGCGCGTGCCCTGCGTACGCAAGTTACGTCGTTTCCGTACGGCGTGCTTAGCGTAAGGCTGCTCCTGCTAATAGCAGGCGCAGCCAATGCTAAGGATACCCGTCGTTCCCGCGTTGCGAAATTTGAAATCTACGTCGTTTGCGTAAGTGATTCGTGAATGGCGCTGGACGCCATTCACGTTCACTTTGAAGCAAATGATGTCCTTGCGACGTCATTTGCCGCAATGCACGTCGGGAAAGTTTCCCGACGGAGCATGCGCTCTACGCTCGGTGCGCCTAATTTAAATGATTCCCGCCCCCGGCGGGATCATTTACATTGCGCGCGCTTACGCTGGGCAATTTTGCCGGCGCACCCTCGCAATTTACGAAGCTACTGCTCCATGAATCGAGGGCAGCGCAAAATATTTGCGGGGGCGCAGGGCAAAATCATTGCCCTGCGCCTCCGCAAATAGAGCGCAAATGTACCTGAATCTGGGCCCTGGACTCTGACCTTCTACTCTTTCTGGTAAACCTATGATTCGGATGTTATTTTGGCGCATGCGATTCTCAAATTGATCTAATTTCTGCTGCGATATTGCTACCTGCTTCTCGGTCATCTGCACCTTATTTATCATAGGTATTACCAGGGCTTTTTTTCAGGGGGAACTTGGGGGAACTCAGTTCCACCACCTTTGGCTCAGACCCTTTGGCGCCTGCTCACCACAATCACTTGTAAACACAGAAGTCTGGGTTCTGTGTTTACAAGTGACAGCTCTGCACTCTGTGTGTAACCCCCCTGAACTCTGCACTCTGTATGTAAATGCAATCCTGGTGTTTAATGCCCCTTTAACACCCTTCTACTGTTTTTGAAATCTGAATAGGGTCGTGGTTAAGTTCCTGCACCTATTTTCTGAGAAAAAAAGCTCTGGGTATTACAATATCTTGGGCTGACACTCTATTTTCAGTCTCAGTCATCCGCTCCCGCATACATTGCATCCTGTCTCAAATGTCCAATGTCTATCTTAATTTCTTTCATTTTACCTGAAAGAGCCATGTTGGAAGTCTGTATGGCTGAAAGCAGCTGAGCATTCACCTGTTCCAGAGTTAATTTACTCTGCTTCTCCTCTTTTTCTATCTTCTCTGTGGCTCCTTGTTTAACTGTCTCATGCATCACCGGTGTCCCACCACTTTGTGTACTTGGGGGTCTCCGTCCGACCCCTTGTCCCTCCGAACGGGCATACTCTTTGAGCTTTTCAGTCACTGATTGCTGTTTACTCATCCTTCCCTAGTCACAATTCACGTTTTTTTTTCATTTTTAAGGAACGGGACACCACCGTTATTATGTCAACAAAGAGACAAGCAGAGCTCACAACTCACAAACAAGCTTACTGTCTGTCTCAGGGTGTCCCTAAGGGACTGCCCGAGTATAGGAGGGGCTGTAGCTCAAATATATAGTTCAAAATTAGAGCTTAATCGTTCACATGTCCAGACCCCCCAAAGGCACAATCGGGGTATCAGGGTACAGTGTTGTAACTAATGGCATTTAAATAAACGCCGTTAGGTAACGATGGGCCTCCTGAGGGTAACGAGTAATCTATCAGATTACTTTTTCCCTCTCGGCAACGCCGTTACTATTACTGGGCGGCGTTACAGAAATTACTTAGACCGCCTCAGACTGTGACATGACACGTCAGTGTCACTGTCACTCTGTCAGGGCGGGATGGAGCTGGCCTGTGATTGGATGGGGGATTCGTCCCCGCCTCGCCGGCGGCCGGGTCATGTGTCGCACTCGTCGACGTGACGAGACGTCGGAGTGACTCGTCACTCGTCGTGGGTTGCGCTGGCCTGGCGCATGCACGCGCCTGGAGTCTCCGAGTCCCGCCCGCCCTGAGGCTGCAGCAGTGTGTGTCACAAGGAGGGAGTGAGTCTCAGTCTGGCTCACCTCAGCCGACAGCCGCCGACATCTCCCCCGACCCCCGGGGGGGCTCCGCTCCACCATCCACCGCCGGTCCGGAGTCACCTCACCTGAGCGCCAGCAGACCTACCAGCATTGCACCGACCGACCGTGGCCCTGCGCAGGTAAGGAGCTGAGCGGCATCGGATTGCTTGGAACTGGGAGTTTTTTAAATAGCTGCAGACTGGGGGGTGTGGGTGTAAAGAATTGGACTTCTTTGTATCGATGGCTGAATTAGCAGGGAGTGCCAGGGACAGCGATGAGCACAAGTAATTAGGGTGTGCTGCCTGGGCACACCCCGCATGTCAGTATTGCTGGCGCAGCCTGGGCAGTGGGCATGGGCACTGGGGCAGGTGGAGTTGATATAATTAATTGTACACAGTATTGCATTTGCTGGGCATGTGGAGCGGTCCGGTGGACTGTGTCACACAGTGTGACACTCCACCGGACCGCTCCACAGACATGCCCAGCAAATGCAATACTGTGTACAATTATTAATATCATCATTATCACACTCCACCTGCCCGGGCAGCAATACTGTACAATATAGATTCAGTGTGCACTGCAGCAGTGTCACTCACACTGCACACTGAATCTATATTGTACAGTATTGCTGGGCACTGGAGTGTGATGATGATATTAATAATTGTACACAGTATTGCATTTGCTGGGCCGCCAGCGGAGGTGGAGTCATGTGATTGCATTGTAGAATATAAAAAAAAAAAAGTCAGTGACTTTGCTGAGTAACTCAATTACTTTTTCGGCCAAGTAATTTGTAACTGTAACTAATTACTTTTTTAAAGGAAGATGAGCAACACTGTCAGGGTATCATGGTATCCACAGAGCTCTCAGTCCCAAGGACTGAGAACACCAAAAGATCTGGTACTTGGAGAGGGAGAGGGGAAAAAAGCACTCTCACACTGCCACCAGTTATTGTAAGCCGCTTCCCGCTTCCAGAGCTTCCAGGGCTTCCAGCTTCCAGCGGAATACAAGTACTACCAAGGTATTGTTAAGGCTTGTCAAATCCAGCTCTCACACAGCACAGCAGACTACAGGTTTACC
Source organism: Rana temporaria (assembly GCF_905171775.1). Lineage (NCBI taxonomy): Eukaryota > Metazoa > Chordata > Amphibia > Anura > Ranidae > Rana > Rana temporaria. The sequence goes on from NC_053495.1 coordinate 140,087,972, forward strand.
AAGGCTTTATCACTCACAGTTTCCAGTGAGGGGGGTGGGGTGATTGGGGGGGGGGGGGGGGGGGAGTGCCGCTCTCACTCGCACTCGTGTCGGGAGCCAAGAGGTCTGGAGCCACCACTCACATCGGGTGCATTGGGTGCAGAGAGCTCAGGCTGGATCACACAGAGCTCCGCTACTCACGTCCGACCGTGACTGCGGAAGCCACGCCTCCTCTAAAAACATATTTTAGTATGTTGATGAACAGGTAAGGCAAAATATAAGCATATTAAAGTGCTTCTAAAAGCTCTCTCCACCCACTCCCTAATCACAGGGCAGATTAATAGCAGCAAGAGCAATTGTGCGGGATCGGGGGCCACAGGTGTGCCACAAGAGGAAGCAGTTTCCTATGGTGGAACACTGAGAAGAGCCAAGAGCACTGGCGGAGTACCCGGGGAGAGGAGGTTCGGAGCTACTCTGTGCAATTCTATTCTAAAATGGTGATAAGCTATAAATGCCCTCTTTGTACAGTGGTGGTGGGTGTACTTATCCTTTAAATTAACTGAAATTCTGCCAAGCCTCCTCTGCACCCACCAATATACCAGCTACCACTATGGTATTATCTCTGCCCATGCTCTCTATTTCCATCTTTAAATTCAGGAGACAGACATTCTTGTGTATTGCAGACTATTTTTTAAATGTTCACCTAATTAGATAAACCCTCTAAGACCATCATTACAAAGCTTAAGTCTGTATTTGGAAGGCATAGTTTAATGAAAGACATTATGTCAGACAACATATTTTGGCTATTGTTCCAGACAACATGCCTTTATTCAGCAGAGAATGCATACTTTTGCAAGCAATCTGGGAATTTAACTAGTTCATTCTAGCCCAATAAGCCATCTGTCTATGTGAAAAGTTGAGTAGGGTTTTTTAGACTGTAAACCTCCTCTTCAATAAGTCATTCAGCTGTTGATCCACACCTGGCACTTTTAAATTTACAGAATACACCCACTTCAGGAACAAAAACCTACTCAGCTAGTAATGGGGACTAAAACGAAATACACTATATTTATTATCGTCAGGACTGCAAAAAAATCATTTTAATTTTATTTTTATTTTGTCATGTATATATGAAATATTGCATATTAAGATTTTGTGTTCTCCTTTAGAACTGAAAGCTGAAGTCTATTGTTTAAAGAACTATATGATGTTCCAAATAGGCAAAGGAGGCTGCTCTACTGTGCTGCCTCTTTAGCTAACCCACAATAGTGCTTAAAGCAGAGCTTCACTCAAAAGGGGAAGATCCGCTTGTTTGCACCCACCACTTCCAACTTTTGGCACTTTGGGGGGGGGGGGGGGGAGTACCTGGTTTTGACATGTACCCACTTCCACTTCTGTATCAGATCGCCATCCCCCCCTCTATTCTTCTCCTGCAGCCTTCTGGGACACATCACAGGTCCCAGAAGACTACAGGAAGCGGCAGCACTCCCCCTGGTGACAAAATGCATTGGGTTGGCCCAATGAGAGTGAGGCGATCACACCAGCCGGGACCCGGAAGTGGACGCGCAACGTGAGGAAAGATTTAGGACGCTAGTGTATTGATATTTTATACTACTCGTTTGTCGTATTGGCTTTGTGAGTAATTTTTTACCTTTACATTAAATTGGTTTTGACAAAATACTACACCATGAGAGCTCCTTTGCTTTTGTCTCAAAATGGATGGATGGATTCCATTTGAGTGATTATATGGAGGCTGCTTTCCGGAGGTCTGAGGATTCCCTACCACTTAGAGCAGGGATCCTCAAACTACGGCCCTCCAGCTGTTGCAGAACTACACATCCCATGAGGCATTGTAACACACTGACATTCACAGACATGACTAGGCATGATGGGAATTGTAGTTCCTTAACAACTGGAGGGCCGTAGTTTGAAGAGCCATGACTTAGAGTATACACAAAGCTTGTTTGGCCATCCGTTATAGGTGGTCAAACATTCTGGTAAGGTGCATCTATTAACTAGAGCCCATTTGTATGGTTGAGGTTTTTTTCACGTTTGCTAGCGGGAGTTGCTTTGCAAGATGTGTCACTAATCTGCTGGAAATTCCCCAAATAGAATTTTCATTCTGTGTGGCTTTATCACATACAGTATGTAGCGCTACCCCCGCAGGAGCCGCTGATTTGTTTTGGGATTGGCGTATTAAGTTCCCCTGCAGTATATCTAGGGGTGATAGCAGTGAGACAAACAGTGAGCGAATGTCCAGACAGTGAATAAAGGGTTTTTCCAATGCTTTATTTTCCAGGCCAACATCAACATAAATTGGGAAGGACAAGGTTGATGAAGAGAGAGAGAGAGAGAGAACCTTGCAGTATCAGGCCTGGATATTGAATAGAGCAGTCAATACTGCTCTGTATAGTACCAAGTTGTAACTCGTCGCCACTCTAGTTGAAGTGGGTAAAGTGCCCCCGGACAGACCCCTCTCAAGAGCCTGGCAGCCGAGATGTCACTTAAGATTTCTGGGAGGAACAGGCCTCTCTCACAGACCTGGCTCTAGGGTCCCCGCCACAGGCCAATTCAAATAACTGAGCTAGATGGATAAATGGAGCGAATCCTCCCAGTAGATTTCTGCATTGGTTACCAGATGACAGCAAGCATACCTGTCAGTACTCTGGTCACAAAATCCGCAATTGGTTTGTTTAGGCTCTGTCGGACGGCACCCAGCCTGGGATCCTTTCAATAGAACCTGGGAACCCAGTAAGTCACTGGGATCCCCTTGTACCTCCAGATGAGGTTCCAAGTAGTCTGCAACTTTGGCCAGGTGGGCCCTGCCGGCGGGGTCTATGGATGCGCGCACCATGAAGGTGTATGCCGCACCTGGAACGGGGACCCCGTGAAGATTTAGAACACATGACCCCTGTCACAGATATACCCCTCCCCAGCATGCCCCACGAGGGAAAAGCTCCTCTAATTGGCTGCTTGCTCTGCCAGAACCCCTCTTTCACCAACTGCTGGCCAGGGATTGTATCACATCCCTGGAATAAAGACTGACACAGTGGACATTTCTGAAATGACAGAAGTCACAATTTAAACAAATTGTGAATGGGATCAAAATAACTCTCCCATTCCCCACTAACTTTAGCATAGTGCCCATGCTGAAAGCAAGGGGGCGCTACAAGTATATGAAATTTATATACACTGCTCTAAAAATAAAGGAACACTTTTGAATCAGAACTCCTGGGATATTGATCTGGTCAGTTACATAGCAGGGGGGGAGGGGTGTATACAGAGGGGGTTGTTAATCAGTTTCAGCTGCTTTGCTGTTAATTGAAATTAACAACAGGTGCACTAGATGGGCAACAATGAGACAACTTTCAAAACAGGAATGTTTTTTTCAGGTGGAGGTGTCTGACATTTTTTTCCCTACTCATCTTTTCTGACTGTTTTTCACTAGTTTTGCATTTGGCTTGAGTCAGTGTCACTACTGATAGCACAAGGCGATACTTGGACCCTATAAGGCCCCGTACTCACGACCAAACATGTCTGCTGAAACTGGTCCGCGGACCAGTTTCAGCAGACATGTTTGGCCGTGTGTAGGCCCGAGCGGACCATTTTCGGGCGGATCGGACAGGTTTCCAGCGGACAACTGTTTCCTGGACTTGCTTTAAAACAGTCCGCTGGAAACCTGTCCGCCCGGACATGTACGGTCGTCTGTACAGACCTACCGGACATGTCCTGCCGCCCGCCATCCCTCGAATGACTTCGACGCATGCGTGGAAGCATTTTAAAGGCAGGCCGCCCACGTCGCCGCATCATTGTCGCGGCGACACCGCGTCATCGACGCGGCGACACCGCGGACACGCCCCGCGTATTGTTTACGCGCGGACCTCTGTTCGATGGTGTGTACAGCCATCGAACAGAAGTCCCCGGGCAGTCCCCGGGCAGACATGTCCGATGAAAACGGTCCGCGGACCGGTTTCATCGGACATGTTTGCTCGTGAGTACTCGGCCTAAAGGTTGCATAGGCAGTCCAACTCCTCCAGGATGGCACATCAATACATGTCATTGCCAGAAGGTTTGCTGTGTCTCCCAGCACAGTCTTAAGAGCATGTAGGAAATTCCAGGAGACAGGCAGTTACTCTAGGAGAGCTGTACAGGGTCATAGAAGGTCCTTGACCCATCAGCAGGACCAGTATCTGCTCCTTTGTGCAAGGAGGAACAGGATGAGCACTGCCAGAGCCCTACAAAATGACCTCTGGTGTAAATGTCTCTGACCAAACAATCAGAAACAGACTTCATGGGGGTGGCCGGGGGTCCCGACGACCTCTAGCATGCTTTGTGCTCACTGCCCGACCCTTTTGAGCTTGATTGTCATTTTTCATTGAACACCAAAATTGGCAGGTCCGCCACTGGTGCCCCATGCTTTTCACCGATGAGAGCATGTTCACCCTGAACACTGAACATATGTGACAGACGTGAAAGGGTCTGGAGAAGCCGCGGAGAACTTCATGCTGCCTGTAACATCGTTCAGCATGACCAGTTTGGTGGTGGGTCAGGGATGGTCTGGGGAGGCATAACCATGGAGGGATGCACAGACCTCTACAGGCTACACAATGGCACCCTGACTGCCATTAGGTATCGGGATGAAAACCTTGGACCCATTGTCAGACCCTACCCTGGTGCAGTGGGTCCTGGGTTCCTCCTGGAGGACGACAATGCCCGGCCTCATGTGGCGAGAGCATGCATCCAGTTCCTGGAGGATGAAGAAATTGATACCATTGAATGGCCCCCACGCTCACCTGACCTAAATCCAAAAGAACACCTCTGGGACATTATGTTTCGGTCCATCCGGTGCCGCCAGGTTGCACCTCAGTCTGGTCAGGAGCTCAGTGATGCTCTGGTCTAGATCTGGGAGGAAATACCCCAGGACACCATCCGTCGTCTCATTAGGAGCATGCCCTTATGTTGTCAGGCATGCATACAAGCACTTGGGGGCCATATAAACTTTTTCAGCAAAATGGACTAGCTTGCTGCATAATTTTTCCGGGGTGTCTTTGAATTCAGCCCTCTGTAGGTGTAAGAACCTGTTACCCTTGAAATGGTTCCTCTGATACTCCAATTGAGACTTCTTTAACTATCATAATTCCTGCATCAACTGGTGAGAATGTACTATACATTTTACGTCTACTCATTTCGAGAAATATTGTAGAGAATCTTGTCAAACAAGTTCTCAACTGATCAAGGAATCGCAAGCTGATGTGGTAACTACCCAGTCATGTGACAACCTGCCTCCACAATACCATGAGTTATGGGATGCCTGTGATAAAAAGATTGCTGATCAATTGCCTCCTTATCGCCCGTATGAATGTCTCATTTTTTTTAAATCTTTCAGAACCTGAATTAAAGGTGCTCAGGGAATGAATACCCACTTCCCCTAATATCTGAAATGTTGGAGGGACTCGGTTCTGCCAAAGTCTTTATGATTGGGCATGCTGAAGTCATATGGTGCCTCGCCTGAGGTTTTTTTTTTTTTCAATTCTTTATTTTAATATTTCTTTTCCTTTTTTTTTCACAAAGATAATCATAATACATCTTTACAGGTATACCATCTTATACATACATTCTACTCAGAGCTTTTTTTCTCAGAAAATAGGTGCAGGAACTCAACCACGACCCGTTCAGATTTCACAAACAGTAGAAGGGTCTTAAAGGGGCATTAAATACCAGAATTGCATTACATACAGAGTGCAGAGTTCAGGGGGTTACAAAGCTGTCACTTGTAAACACATAAACCAGACTTCTGTGTTTACAAGTGATTGTGGTGAGCAGGCACCAAAGGGTCTGAGCCAAAGGTGGTGGAACTGAGTTCCCCCTGAAAAAAAGCCCTGATTCTACTTATTTTACTCTTAGACACTATTAATTACTCCTATCCCAAAGTGCCTCGCCTGAGTTTTGACTGAATGTTACTCATCATAGGACATGATCATAGGGCACAGGGCCAATTGGCACTGTCCAGACAGAGGGTCAGGGGTCCTGCAATCAGGGGAGAATGAAAACTCCTCCTACAAGCTTTAACCAGACACTGATTGGAGTCACAAGACTGCTCTTGGCTGCATTCACACTTCAGCATTTTGAATTGTGGGCAGATTTAAAAGTGCCTATGTGTGAATGACAAATTGTGGGAATCGCATTTGAGATGCTATTCATTTGAATGACACTTTAAATCGCGGTGTGGGTGTGCCACGATTGTCGAGTGATAAATCGTGCTGCAATCGTGGTAAAAGTTCAGGGGTTACTTTTGGGCGACATGCTTCCCGCGATGCGGGTTGCCACGATTTATCGCGCGACAATCGTGACAGACCCGCACAATGATTTGAGATGTCATGCAAATGAATGACATCTTAAATGAGATTTAAAATGCTGAAGTGTGAATGCAGCCTAACTGCTAAAGAGAAAAGGTAGCAGTTTATAGTGTAGTATTTTACAGTGTACTGTGGGAGACCAGATATAGTGAATGCAGGGTCCCGAGTTTAGTAACTCTTTAAAGTCTTTGTAAACTCTTACAATCCATTTTTCACTACAGGTAAGCCTATAATAAGGCTTACCTGTAGCTACCGTGGATATCTCCTAAACCTATATGGTTTAGGAGCTATCCCCTGTATCAGCATGTGCCGATGTCATCAGCACATGCGCACTGAAGCAACGGCTTCAGCTGATGTGCGGTTACCGGTGGCTCCCACGCAAATGCACGGAAGTGGCTCCAGCCAATTACAGCGCCAGAGCCCAAGATACCCGCAAATAACTCTGTTGTTGGGCAGAGCAGTGTGCCGGGACCGCTTCTAGGGGTTTGATCTAAGGTGAGTATTGCAAAATGAGCTAGTATGTTATGTATGCTAGTATGCTAAGCCTCTGTTTTGCAGTTTTTTTTGGGTGGGTTTACAACCACTTTAATGGCTAATGCAAGGAATGCATTCGGATAAACAATGTTTAGTCTTTAGAACCACGTTAAAGAAAAACAGAATGCAATGACATGTTATACAGTATATGATTTATGTAAATGAATTATGGCAATAAACACTTCTCTGTTTAGTATCCCTTTCATTATCGGCTTCCTAAGAGAAGGAATATCTTGCAGATTACCTGTACATGGATATAGTGACTATATTGTTTTTATTTTGGTATGAGCTGAATTTCTAGCAGCATCGAGTAATATTTTATTCAATTATCAAACTTTATATTTAACAGACCAAAAGAGAAAAACAAATATTGTTAGGATTTAAATACACTAATAATAATCTAATAATAATAATAACACATCCCCAAGCTCTGATACTTGTTTTAGTAAAGTTTTGGAACTTTATTAAGTGAATTTTACTGACTATTCATGTTTGATTTAAAGCTTGATCCCGTGTTTCTGGAATAACAATGACCGACGTTGTCACCTAATTTAACTCAGGAAAGCTTTCTACAGCTTTAATAAAGTTGGAATTAGTAGGTCAGTTAATTTGTCCTGAGTTCATATCCTTTCATTGACTTGTGTTGTTCAGCAGAAGTGGGACTCTTATAAAGCTCTGACTGATTCCCATTCGTAGAGTGATTGATATCGCTGATATGGGAATGTTGAAGCTAAGAGGCTTGAGCACAGCAGTCTACAAATACTATGAGAGCAATAGAAGGCAGACATGTCCATGCAGTGTCTGCAGATAGTAATTCTATACTAATGCTTCATCACCATACACGTCAAGCTGGCCTTTCTTTGGTGTACAATTATCTTTTGTTGCTGCTGCCATTGGTACATTCTCCTGTTGGGGGGGAGTGGGGGTGGTGGATTCATATTTTCTGAAGTTGGTATAATCTCTAGTGCATAGTATGCAAGTGACTCATTTTAATTTATTTTAAACTCTGTTCACCCTCTTGCAAAACTTCAGGAGTACAAGCATGCTTATATTCTTATGTATATTAAAGTTTTGCTATACAGGAAGCTGAAACTTCTCATCCTAGTTAAAATAAGAATCTGCATACCGCAACCAAAATAAGATATATTAGGCTTTATTGTTTATGGGTTTTGCACAGAGCAGCCCCGATCCTCCTCTTCGGGGTTGCTCCTGGCTCCTCTTCACCAGAGAGCCGCTTTCCATGGGGGCACCCGTGCGGGCACGCACACGAGTCCCGCTGCTGACTCCATTGACACAGACAGCGGTATTCGGCCTCGCCCCCTGCTCTCGTGTCACTGGATTTGATTGACAGCAGCAGGAGTCAATGGATCCTGCTGCTATTAACCTATCCAATGAGGACAGAGACAGTGGCTGGAACAAATGGGTTCAGGTAAGAAAGAGGGGGGCAACTGCAGCAAAGAAGGTTTTGCACCTAAATTCATTAACCACTTCACCCCTCTTCGTGACCAGGCCATTTTTAGCGATACAGGACTGTGTTACTTTAACTGACAATTGCGCAGTCATGCAATGCTGTATTCAAATAAAATGTATGTTCTTTTTCCCCACAAATAATATTTTTTGCGCTATAAACAAAAAATACCCGCCAATTTTTGAAAAAAATGTATATATTTTTTACCTTCTGCTATAAAATCCAATATTTAAAATAAAATTGAATTTCTTCATAAATTTAGGCCAATATGTATTCTGTTACATATTTGTGGTAAAAAAAAAAAACAATACGCGTATATTGATTGGTTTGTGCAAAAGCTATAGCGTCTACAAACTATGGAATATTTTTTTTTACAAAAAATGGTGGCAATCAGCAACTTATAGCGAGACTGCGATATTGCGGCGCACATTTGGACACTAACTGACACTTTTTGGGGACAGTGACTGTAATACAGTAATCAGTGCTAAACAAGGGTCTGGGAAGGGGTTGACATCAGGGGCAATCAAAGGGTTAACTGTGTGACTAGCCTGTTTTTTGTTACAGTGTGGGAGGTGCTTTTACTAGGGGAAGAGATGTAGTCATGTCCCTGCTTTGCAGAGACACGGGATCCACGCCTTCTCTCCTGTCAGAACGGGGATCTGCCTTGTTTGATCATCAGCGGGTGCCGGCGAACAATTTTGTCCATGGTACCTGCTACTGGGCTTTATTGAAAGTTGCAAATTTCTAAATATTGTAATTATCACTTAAATATGTTAAAGTGTATATGATAGTTTAGTGATTAGGTTTACATCTACTTGAAATGTATGGTTTATAGCAGTCCTCCAAAATTCCACTCGCCTGCTCGCATTTTTCTAGTGGATTTTGAGGCCTCCTAGGAGCAGGGGGCAAGCACCACTGGCAGCCTGGATGGTATGGGTGCCATTCTCTCAGTGATCATATGGGAAGAGAGAGGAGAGCCACCGCCGTCTGGTTGATTAGAGCGCTAGGGAACATAACAGCTTTCATTTCAATAGCTGTGTGTTTCCCGCCCTGCGCCGTCATATACAGCCCCTCCCCTTGTCCTATGAACTTTGATAGACAGATCACCCATCCCAGGATTGGACGGATGATCTGTCTATCAAAGTGCCTGGACAAGGGGGAGGGGCTGTATATGACGGCGCGCGGGAACACACAGCTATTGAAATGAAAGCTGTTATGTTCCCCAGCACTCTAATCAACCAGGTGGTGGCAGCTCTCCTCTCTCTTCCCCTGTACAGGTAGGCTGCATGAGGGACACAGGCTGCACTGGGGGGAACACAGGCTGCTCTGGGGGGCACAGGCTGCATGGGGGGGAGACACAGGCTGCACTGGGGGGGCACAGGCTGCATTGGAGTCATAGGCTGCACTGAGGGGACACAGGCGGCACTGGGGGTACACAGGCTGCTTTGGGGACACAAGCTGCACTGGGGGACACGGGCTGCACTGGGGCCACAAGCTGCACTGGGGGACACAGGCTGCACTGGGGGACACAGGCTGCTCTGTAGGACACAGGCTGCACTGGGGGACACAGGCTGCACTGGCAGACTGTCAGGTACCTGATAGGAGACTGAGTTGATGAGGTCAGCCTCTCTTATATCTCCTGTCCTGGCTCCACTGAGGATGAGACAGAGAAGACTGAAGGACAAGAGGGACATGAGTGCCTGATGTGGAAGATCCCAGGCCGACAGCTTGTCGGGGTTCTGCGGACTGGAGTAAGCTGCGGTGTGCAGAGCTGGAACAGGAGACAGCCAAGCAGGCAACCAAGGCCATGATCATAGACAGTAACAGAGTCTCAGGAATAGCCGGCGTTGTTAACAGGTGGGCAGCAAGGAACAAAATCATAAACAGAGCCAGAGTCAGGAACGGAGCTGGGTCAGAGGTGGCTAGCAGCACAGGAACAGAATACGGAGCCAAGGTCAAGAACAAGCCAGGTCCTAAACTAGGAGAGCATACAGGATCAGATCAGGATACAAGACACAGCTGAAGATCAGTCAGCAAATAATAGGAGGCTAGACTCCCTTTAAATAGGCCGTCTGGCGCCAAGAGGAATTAAGCCTGTGAGTGTGCACGCACGTGATTGAGGACTCCTGTGTGCACCTGTTAGCTGTTCTATGGAAAACTCTATGCGCTTGCGCACATCTATGCACCAGACGTCTCACAGGGATTCCCTGAAACGGGCACAGACTGCATTTGGGAGATGCAGGCTGCACTGGGGGGACACAGGCTGCACTGGGGGGGACTCAGGCTGAACTGGGGGGGACTCAGGCTGCACTGGGGGGGACACGGATAAAGTTGTTGTTAATATTTATTTTTCTAACTTTATTCTGCATAAAACATTTAAGTTTAATTTCATGAGATAATTTATGAGGGCGTGTTTAGGGGCAGAATTAGGGGTGGGGCAGGGTAGGGGTTGAGGCCTGGCTAGTAGCTCAGGACTTGAAATTTTGAGCATCATCATCATCCTTCTAAGGCCCCGTACACACGACCGAACATGTCAGCAGACATGTTCGGTCGTCTGTACAGCCAAGCGGACAGGATTCCAGCGTACATTTGCCCGCCAGACCGCTTTCGAGCGGGCAAATGTTTCTAAACTTGCTTAGAAACATGCCCGCTGGAATCCTGCCCATTGGACATGTTCGGTCGTCTGTACAGACTTACCGTACATGTCCGAGCGGCCGCCATCCCTCGAAGGCGTCGAATGACTTTGACGCATGTGTGGAAGCATTGAACTTCCAGGGCCGCGCACGTCGCCGCGGCCTCGTTACCGCGTATCGTGTACGCGTGGATTTCTGTATGATGGTGTGTACAGCCATCATACAGAAATCTCCGGGCGGGCATGTACGCTGAAAACGGTCCAGCGGACCGTTTTCATCGTACATGTTTGCCCGTGTGTACGAGGCCTAACACACGACTATCTTGTGGCCAACCCACATTCTGCAGGAAGAAAGGGAAATTCTAAAGGATTCTTTTACAAGGTCATATAGTGAATTGTTATACCCAGGGGATCAAGTTGACAGCTCATAGCAAACATCAGATCAATGTTGGATGGCCAGGTGAGCAGACATTCTGGCTTCAGGGGAACAAGTTTACTCTGCGTCCTTAAAAGAGATGTAAAGGCAAATGTTTTTTTATTTTAATGCATTCTATGCGTTAAGATATAAAAACGTTTGTGTATAGTAGCCTCTCCAGCACCCCCTAATAACTTACCTCAGCCCCATCTCTCTCCAGCGATGTCCATGAATGTCTTAGCCGTCCGGGACAATCCTCCTGATTGGCTGAGACACAGCAGCAGTGCCATTGGCACCTGTGGCTGTCAATCAAAGTCAGTCGGCCTATCAGGGGAGAGGGGCAGGGCCGGGTCGGGCTCCAAGTCTGAATGTACACATGGAGCTATTACTCAGCTCCAGTGCCCCCATAGGAAGTTGTTGACTGTGGGGGCACTTGATAGGAGGGAGGGGCCAGGACCAGCAAAGATGATTAAAAAGAGAAGTTTGGGCCCTTTGTGCTCATTGGAGCGCTGGGCTGTGGAGGGAGCATGTGCGGCCAACTCAGGCTCTCAGTGGTTTGCTGAGAGGCTGAGCCGGGTGCAAATCCAGGCATGTGGGCGGATCCCGACCATATGGTCACAATCTTTACCAAGCCTGGACTGGCTCTGTGATGTCAGCAGACAGTGGGCTTCATGAGTGCAGAACAAACTGCACTCCTGTGATCCACAGGAGAAGTACAGCCAAACGAGCTTTGACTGTACTTCTCCGTTAAGCAATTTTTTTAATCTGTAGGGTAGTAATGGCTCTATAAACGAAACCTGAAATAATTATTTATATGAATTAATGGCAATAATTAAATTGCGGTATAGATGCCATAAGTACAGTGAAACACTAAAGGAGGACATATCATCCTGTCAGTCCTTCATTTAAAATACTCAAGGTTAGCCTTTTAATGAAATAAGTGAGCAAAGTAACCCAAAATAAGCCAGCCTAGGTTTGAAGGCCAACACAACCCAAAAATATTATTTATCTTTTACATTATTGTTTGCTAATTAAATCAGCTGCTGGCTTCCTATATGTTAACAGCGGGATATCAGCAACAGAATTTTCAATACCTCCCAAATGACATGCTACCCCATATAAATTATCTTTGGCATACAGTATAATAACACATAATGGAGAAGTCCAGGTGCAAGAATCTGACCTCTCTGTCAGTCCTAAGGGAATATCTTCCTTAACCACTTAAGCCCCGGACCATTTTGTTGCTAAAGGACCAGGCCCCTTTTTGCGATTCGGCACTGCGTCGCTTTAAATGACAATTGCGCGGTCATGCGACGTGGCTCTTAAACATATTGGCGTCCTATTTTTCCCACAAATAGAGCTTTCTTTTGGTGGTATTTGATCACCTCTGCGTTTTTTATTTTTTTGCGCTATAAACAAAAATAGAGCAACAATTTGGGAAAAAAATGCAATATTTTTTACTTTTTGTTATAATAAATATCCCCAAAATATATATAAATATAAAAATTATTTGTTTTGGCCGATACATATTCTTCTACATATTTCTGTTAAAAAAAATCGCAATAAGTGTTTATTGATTGGTTTGCGCAAAAGTTATAGCGTTTTTTTTTTACTAGTAATGGCGGTGATAAGTGATTTTTATCGGGACTGCGACATTATGGCGGACACATCGGACACTTTTGACACATTTTTGGGACCATTGGCATTTATACAGCGAGCAGTGCTATAAAAATGCACTTATTACTGTAAAAGTGTCACTGGCAGGGAAGGGGTTAACACTAGGGGGCAATCAAGGGGTTAATTGTGTTCCCTAGGTCTGTTTCTAACTGTGTAATGTTTCTTCATAATACAAAAATTTAGGAATCTGCAATTAAATTTGTTAAAATCCTTGCAATGTACATTAATCTCTCAGCTGCGAATGTTTAAAACAACAGGTATTTCAATTTCTTTATTAAAATTATTTAAAATATATTAAACCCTTTTTTCTTCAAAAAGATTTTGTCAGTTTTTACTGACAATACTGTTCTTTGTTTTGGAGATTCTTGGATTCCAGAGTCCTAGACACGCTTTCTTTACGTGTGTCAGTTCAGTGAAAACGGATGGAACATTATGCTTAGGCCACAAGTGGACATACTTCCATGCAGGAATTCATGTACTGGTTTGATAGTTTGCCCTGACTTGTGGCAAAGTCAACAGCAGCACAGGATTCTTGCCAAAGCATCCAATGGCAAATAGTAAAAAATGTAGGAAATCCTCTGCCTTGAGGTATACAGAAATATTAGCTACTGTAAGAAAACACACAAAGGAGATATAAAGTTCATTGCTATCAGTGGATCATTTTTTAAGGCTAGTACCTCTAAAATACAAGTTATCAAAAACATGAATAAAATGATTACACTCCATTACTATAGAAAATATGGGACAGCCAATGATTTGTTTTCATTTACCTAAATGTTCACTTTTTTAGGGGACCTAGCCTAGGATAAAAAATGTCATGTTAAGTGCATGCATGTTGAGGAATGTGTTAAGCCCTGTACACACGATCAGATATCATTATCTGATGGGGGGAGCCATCCTCAGTGGCTCCCCCCGCCACTGAGGATGGCGGGGGGAGCAGCAGAGAGACGAGCGATCGCTCGTCCTCTGCTGCGGACGGCGCTGGACTCCAGGACAGGTAAGTGTCCTAATATTAAAAGTCAGCAGCTGCAGTATTTGTAGCTGCTGGCTTTTAATATTTTTTTTTTTACTGGCACATCCGCTTTAAGCTAATCAAATTTCTGTTTGCAAAGTAAATGTTCACTAAGTGTCACCCTGTGATCACCACACATGTGCAGAAAATCCACTCACTATCAGGATTTGACACCTATATCTATAGAAGGCCAATAAACGTTTGCCATCATATAGATATTATAGCCAGGCTCTCTGTGACACTTTCCTCGTGGGATAGACGCTGACGCACGAAATTCTCCTTTTAGGGAGACATATCCCTACTTGATAATGCAGCCTTCACCAAATACTGCACAACAATTTCTCAAAGAGACATAAGAGGATCGCCTAATGCGCGTCACATAAAATAAAGTTTATTAACCTCAAAATAATACTTAAACATAATACTTGTAATACTGCCTGTAAAGGCACCTGTGCATTAGCTCCACCATCTGGTCTCTTTTGCCATCACCACAATTGTTTAGTTCACCTGACGCCTTTGCCAATAACTCCTCTCAGTAGTGTGTTGACGTCACGATCCAACCTTGCTTGGTGCATTGCGTCCCAATAGGACTTTCTCAGAAGATTTGCGGAAAGGTTTTTCCCAGTAGCATGTTGATGTCAAAGATCAACCCTATTTGACGCGTTGTGTCCCAATTGGGCTTCCTCAGAAGCAAGTTTGAGAGATTTACTAGTCTTTTTTTTCACATTACTAGTGGAGTGCTACACTTTTGTTTAGTATATAAATTAGTCTTGAGGTTTATGTGCTATGCTTGTTGGAGTTAGCTAGCCCTACAAACAGGTTATTGGTGGTGTTGGGTAGATTTACAGGGAAATATTTGATATATCATTACAGTATTTTTTTTGTTTTTACTGTGTGATTAACATGTTGTGAAGAATTTTATACTCAACACTGTCCGGATACCTTCGCTAGCAGAGTTTCTGGATGCAGGAGACTGGTAGTCCAGCATTGCAGATGTACTGTACCCACTTCGGTAGGTCCCAGATGGTTCCCTCATACTGACATCATTGCCTGCAAACTCCTTTCTCTCCTCAGGGGACCCTGGCACCAGACAACCAATAAGAAGTGTTCAGTGACTTGAACGCCAGACAAAAGAACCCTGCCTCCTGTAATCTTAAGAAGGGCGAAGACTTCGACTGAACTGCCATGAGAACACTGAATAGAGTGAAAGGGGAATCGTATTTTTTTTTTTTTTTTTTGCTGGCAATTAGTTAGAAGGAATGAGTGGCAGTGAAGGGGTAGCCAAAAATAAAAACAAAACAACAGCACAATAGTCTAAAGTGATATTAAGCTCCCCCCAAAAAATATATCTATATAGCTCCCCCATACTTTCAGTATGGGCACTACGCTAAAGTTAATGGGGAATGGGAGAGTTATTTTGCTCCCATTCACAATGTTCTAAATTTGGGCTACTGTCATTCCGGAACTGTCCTGTAGGTCAGTCTGCGCTCCAGGGATGCAATCCCATCCCTGGGCGACAGTTGGCGCTAGAGGGGTTCTGGCAGAGCCGCTTTTGCCCAGCAGCCAATTAGAGGAGTTTTCCCTCGCGGGGAATGCTGGGGGATAGTATATCTGTGGCGGACGCCATTTTGTGTGCATGCTACGCGGAGCTCCATGTTCCTGATAGGGGCCCCAGTGACTTACTGGGTTCCCAACTCTACTGAGGAGATCCCAGGCTGTGTGCCGTTCGATGGGGGGTCGGCTTGAGCAGAACCCGGAGGCAGGTTGTCCAACAGGGCTTGAACGAACCATCGGGAATCTGGTGACCGGGACATTGACAGGTACACTTCAACTGTCACCCGGTGACCCTGACTTAATCTACTGGGAGGATTCGCTCAATCCGTTCACTTCATTCAAGTGTTAGGCCTGTGGCAGAGGCCCTAGAGCCAGGCCTGTGGCAGAGGCCTGTTCCTCCCAGCAATGTAAAGTGACACTTCGGCTGCCAGGCTTGTGGCAGAAGTCTGTCCGGAGGCACTTCACCCACTCTGGCTAGAGTGGCGACGGACTGTATCTACTACTATTGTACTACTGAGAGCAGGATTGCTCTTTCTCATATCCAGGCCTGATACTGCAATGTTCTCTTTCTCACTTCATCAACCTTCTTGCTCTACCTCATGTTGATGTTGGCCATGTTGGGCCTGGAAATAAAGCATTTGAAAACCTTTATTCATTGACTGGACATTCGCTCACTACTCTACTCATCAACTACACCCCTAGACAACACTGAAAGGTAACTTAATATGCCGATCCCAACAACAACCAGCGGCTCCTGCGGGGGTAGCGCTACATCTATATTGCAACATACCATTCTTTAAATGTGGTGGCTGCGTTCATTTCCTTTTTTTTCTTTTTTTGGCTTTTTTTCCTTTATTTTCTCCTGGTGATATGGTCAGTAACACATTTCCTGTTTTAAGGTGTCTCTATTCTGGATAAAGGAGCAATGGAGACACTTTTGGACAGCAGCAATATTAATCTAAAGAGAGGGTATAGTTAGACTAGCAGATTTAGATTACCTTGACTAACAAATTAAAGGCAAACCCCAACTAACACCTTTTAAGCAGATATAGCAAAAAAAAAATCCCTTTGGCATAAAGGTTTTACATAAATGATTAAAAGCTGACCACTGTAAACACCCCTGTTGTGTTGGTCTCAACATTCATTTTTGCTGGACACCTTGGTCTGTTAAAGGAAGTTGAAAAATAACAGACTTACTGGCCAGGTCAATGGGTAAAAATAAAAGCAAGGGCCTAAAAAAGAAAACTAATGCAGCCACCACATCTAAAGATTGGTAAGCAGTAATATGTTACATTCTTGGTTTTGGGTTTAATATGGCTTTGCATCCGCGCTATAGCTGACGGCTACAGCGCGGACCTCAATTGCCGGGAGGCTGTCAATAGACGTCCTCCCCTTTGCAGGCACCCTCTGCAGAGCACATGCGGCGCACACTGATCACCGAGTCACTGAGATTCGGGTGATCACAGATCCGAGTAAGGGCCGGTCCCGGCCCCTTACCACGTGATCAGCTGTCAGCCAATGACAGCTGATCACGTGATGTAAATAAAGCTCGGCAATCGTTTTTTTTCTCCTCACGCTGACAGTGTGAGGAGAAAAAAACCCATCACCGGCTCTTGTGTAAGGGACATCGGTCCCCAGTGAAAGAGGCACATCAGCCTCATTAGTGCCCACCAGTACCGCCTGCCAGTGCCACCTGCCAGTGCCCACAGTGACCACCAGTAAAATAAAGTGCCATGTATCAGTGCCCATCACTGCCACCTATCAATGCCCACCAGTGGTGCAAGTCAGTGCCTCATCAGTGCCACCTATCAGTGCTGCCTATCAGTATCACCTACCAGTGCTGATCAGTGCCCATAATTGCCACCCATCAGTGCCCATCACTGCCACCTATCAGTGCCCATCACTGCCACCTATCAGTGCCACCTATTAGTTCCATTTCTCAGTACCCACCAGTGCCACCTATCAATGCCCTTCAATGCCACCTATCAGTGCCACCTCTCAGTGTCACCTCTCAGTGCCCACCAATGCCGCCTCTCAGTGCCCACCAGTGCCGCCTATCAGTGCCCACCAGTGCCGCCTTATCGGTGCCCATCAGTGCAGCCGATCGGTGCCCATCAGTGCAGCCCATCAGTGCTGCCTATTGGTGCCCATCAATGCAGCCTCATCAGCGTACATCAATGAAGGAGAAAAATTACCCATTTGCAAAATTGTATAACAAAATATAAAACGGTTATGTATTTTTTTTATTCAGTCTTTAAAAAAAAAAAAGGTAGAGGTGATCAAATACTACAAGTGGTTAAGCTTTGACATGGGCCCATCAGTGACTTTTGAAGTTTGACATGCCATAATATACAGAAAAATTTGTCAAAAACAGTTCTTGATCCTAACAGAAACATTTAGGCCTAACAGAAACATCTGAGAGGAATGATATCATCAGTCTGTTGCAGACAACGTGAAAGCATTTCCCTCAACTTTAAAACAGCTGCACGCCTGCATCCTTAGCTTTATATCCAATATTACCTTGACAGTGTCAATTTAAATCTACCTATGGTCAGAAAATAACCATTAGCCTCCATATCCATATAATCATATGATGAAAATTAAAAATTTCAAATACCATATGTTAACTTGATTACCAACTGGGTAATTAGTTTGTTTAAATATCGTATAATAGCATAATTATAGTAATGGAACTATTGTAAAACTAAAACAAAAAAGATACACAACAAACTCCAAAGGAACACCATGTATGTTATAATGTTAACATGTTAACTAGGGTTGTCCTGATACCAGTATCGGTATCAGGACCGATACCAAGCATTTGCCCGAGTACTTGTACTCGGGCAAATGCTCCGGTGCTTCACCCGATACCTGGACAGTCAGGGTGATCAGTGCGGTGGGGGAGTTACAAGCACCGATCACCGCTGACTGTCCTTGTGTCCTCCTCCATTCCCCCTCCGTGCTGTGTCCCCCCTCTTTGCTGCCGCCGTCATGCCCCCCTCTTGCTGCCACTGTCATGCCCCCTCTATCCTGCTGCCGTGTCCCCCCATGCTGCCGTCATGTCCCCCTCTGTCCTGCCGCCGTGTGTCCCCCCTCCTTGTCCCCACTCCTTTCTGCCGCCGTCATGCCCCGCTCCTTGCTTCCGCCGTCATGCCCACCTCCTTGCTTCCGCCGTCATGCCCCCCTCCGTGCTGCCGCCGTCATGCCCCCCTCCGTGCTTCTGCCGTCATGCCCCCCGCTGTGTCCCCCCTCCTTGCTGCCACTGTCATGCCCCCCTCTGTGCTGCCGCCGTGTCCCCCCTCGATCAGTCAGGATGGAGAGTGGCAATAGGAGCCTGTAAACCCGGCTCCTACCTTTTCTGAATGTACAGAGTCAGTGATCACTGACTCTGTACATTCACATAAATGAAACATTGTAACCTCCTGTGATTACTATGTTTCAGTTTATGAATGGAGAAGCCGCTGGCTTCTCTCCTTTCATTTTCAGCGCAGTTGAGTTTGTAGAGAAAGGGACTGGGGAATTTGTGTCCCTAGTCCCTTTCCCTGTCTCAGAGGGGAGATGTCAGAGGTCTGTTAAGACCCCTGATATCTCACCAAAGACCCCCCCCCCCCCAACAGGGCTGATAAAAAAAAAGGAATTGCAATAAAAAAATGAATTGTAAAAAATAAAAATGTAAATAAAAAACACACTGACATTGTACATTTCCCCTCACCCCCCTTAAAAAAAATAAAGCATTGTAAAAAATAAAAAAAATTGTAAAAAAAAAAAAGAAATTGTAAAAATAAATAAATAAAAAAAATTGTAAAAAAATAAAAAAAAACTACTGACACATGAGATTTAAAAAAAGTATCGGTAATCGGTATCGGCGAGTACTTGATAAAAAGTATCGGTACTTGTACTCGGTCCTAAAAAAGTGGTATCGGGACAACCCAAATGTTAACCCTTTTCCGTTAATGCTGTTATTATGCTGCTATGTTCATTGATACTACTCAGTGGTCTGTGTTTACACAATTTGAGGTGTTGCCTAGCCCTAGAGGCTCCTCTCCTATAAGGAATGTGCATGGTCAGTTGGGAATTATTGAAGAAGAGTTAACTTATTAACCACTTAACCCCCAGACCATATTGCTGGTCAAAGACCAGAGCACTTTTTGCGATTCAGCACTGCGTCGCTTTAACTGACAATTGCGCGGTGGTGCGACGTGGCTCCCATACAAAATTGGCGTCCTTTTTCCCCCACAAATAGAGCTTTCTTTTGGTGGTATTTGATCACCTCTGCAGTTTTTAGTTTTTTGCGCTATAAACAAAAATAGAGCGTCAATTTTGAAAAAAAATTATATTTTTTACTTTTTGCCATAATAAATATCCCCCCAAAATATATATATAAAAAAATAAAAAAACTCCTCAGTTTAGGCCGATACGTATTCTTCTACATATTTTTCGTAGAACAAAATCGCAATAAGCCTTTATTGATTAGTTTGCGCAAAAGTTATAGCGTTTACAAAATAGGGGGTATTTTTATGGCATTTTTATTATTATTTTTTTTTACTAGTAATGGCGATGATCAGCGATTTTTTTTCGGTACTGCGACATTATGGCGGACACTTCGGACACCTTTGACACATTTTTGGGACCATTGGCATTTTTATAGCGATCAGTGCTATAAAAATGCATTGGATTACTATAAAAATGCCACTGGCAGTGAAGGGGTCGGGGAAGGGGTTAAGTATGTTCCCTGGGTGTGTTCTAACTGTAGGGGGGGGTGGTCTCACTAGGGGAAATTACTGATCTTCTGTTCATACATTGTATGAACAGAAGATCAGCATTTCTCTCCCTGACAGGACCGGGAGCTGTGTGTTTACACATACAGCTCCCGGTCCCCGTTCTGTAACAAGCAATCGCGGGTGCCCGGCGGCGATCGCGCCCGCCGGGCACGTGCACGGGGTCGGGGGCGAGCAGGGGGCGCGCACGCGTTCCTAGTGGCCTGCGCGAGAGCCTACATTATATTACGTGCTCTCGTGCAGGGGAGCCGACCTGTCGCTGTAAAACAACGGCGGCAGGTCGGCAAGTGGTTCTTGCTGAAATTTGTTTTTTAAAAGCCAGCAGCTACAAATACTGCAGCTGCTGACTTTTAAAATATGGACACTTAGCTGTCCAGCGCGGCCGCGATGTCGGCAGCCAAGGCCGAGCAAACGCTCGTCCCTCGACTGCACCTGCCGCCATCCTCGGTAAAGGAATCGGGAAGTGAAGCGTTGCGGCTTCACTGCCGGTTCCCTACTGAGCATGCAGTAGTAGCGCAGCGCCCGTTACTGGTCCCCGCTCTCTCCTAGGAACAGTGTATTTTCCAGAAGACAGTGGGGGGGTGTGGGTAGGGGCGTGACTGCCGCAGGAGTATATTCCCGGAAGTGGGTGCAAATACCTGTCTTAGACAGGTAGCTGAAACCCCCTCCCCCTGAAAGGTGCAAAATGTGACACCGGAGGGGGGGAGGGCTCTGAAAAGCGGAAGTTCCATTTTTGGGTGGAACTCCGCTTTAAGCATAAACGTTTTTATCTTCCTTCATTCCTTCTTTTAAGGGAGTTCCATTAAGGCATTTTTTGGGTCATTTGTTGTTCCTCCTCCTAGGTGGAGGTTTGGTGTAGTTTGGTGCTGTCGAGGCCCAGGTCACATCACAGGACCTGAAGAAGTGGGGTATATGGGATCCACGAAACACATCATGACAAATCATTCACTTCCCCCCTGCCAAATCTCTTCTGAACTTTTATACTATCAAGTTCAAGCAATCAAAGTAGTAAAGCATTATTGAGCCGGGTGGGCAAATTATTGATATGCTGTGAGACATGCATATACCATATGTTTATATATCTATAAAGAAATGTTATGGTAGGCGAAGTATGGAATACGTTTTTATTGCTTTAATAAATCTAATAAATTGATTACATTTTAACAGTATCATACATGTCCTGTATTATTGTGGGTCTTTAACTACTTGCCGACCAGCCGCCGCAGTTATACGGCAGTAGGTCGGCTCCTCTGCGCTCTCGAAGCGGCCACTAAGGGCGCGTGCGTGCGATGGATCACTGCAAAAGGCGTGAACATAACCTACGCCCAGCCAGACACACGTCCGACGTAAAATACGCCGGCTTGTGTTCCCTGGTGCAGACCTTTGCATGTCTGCTGCTGGGTTGCACCTCCTTTACGGGGAATAACTTTACGCCGGACGTACAACTTACGCGCACCTCGCGTAGCCTGCGTCGGGCGCATGCAGGTTCGTGAATCGCCGTATTTCCCTAATTTGCAAGTTTGAATGGCTAATCAATGGGAGAGGCACCATGCACCCAGCCTAAATGTGCGCCCACTCTACGCCGGCGTAAGCAAGCTACGTCGGCGGAGTGTAGCCTGGTTTTAGGCGCATATCTGTTTGTGGGTCTGGCGCACAGATACGATGGCGCACATTTGCACTTACGTTGGCGTAACTTGTTATACGTCGGCGTAAGTGCTTTGTGAATCTGGGCCTAGGTCAGTGATGTAGCTGGGGGCAGAGTTGTGGATGACTTTGTAAGTAGTTAGTATTTTTAATTTAATTTGTTGAGTGAGCGGGAGCCAGTGGAGGGATTGACAGAGGGGAGTAGCAGACACAGAGCAATTGGTAAGATGGCTGAGTCTGGCAGCAGCATTCATGATGGCTTGAAGGGGGGATAGACTATGTCAGGGGCGTACCTAGGGCCTTTGGCACCCAGGGCCCATCCTATATCTGGCACCCCCCCCCCCCCAACTGTAAAATATAAAAACACCCACAAGAAAACACCCTCCTCTGCCAAAATCAGCGTTATTGAATTCTGTTTTTTTTTTTAAAGAAATGGCGCTGTTGGCTGCCGAGTAAACCGGAAGTGACAATGTGCTGTCGCTTCTGGGTTTCTACATCGAAGTCCCGGTCAAAGGCAAATCCGGCTTTGTTCGGGTCTCCGGCCAGCCGGTGGCTCAGGTCTCTGGGTGGGATGGGAGACCTGGGCGGAGCTGTGGGGGGATTTTGACATCCCCTCCCACTCGTTGTAATAACAGCCGATGCTGTTCATCCATGGCAGCCAGTGACAATAGATGGGACAGGACAGAGGTGTCAGTCACTCAGGTGTGAGCAGATCCCACAATTTTGTACAGATCGTGTCACGGTCAGGGAAGTGGAGAGCTGGAATGGAGCTGCTATTAGGGAGACATCAGAGTAGGATGGGGAGACATTGTCAATACAAGGCATGGCCCATACTTTGCATTGTCTGCCGTCCTCAGGGACAGATCCAGAGATCGCACTTTATAACGATCTCTGGATTAGATCTGTCCCTGGGGACAGCAGACATCGGCATCATTGGCATTGATGATTTGATTCGGGTTTTGGAACTGACCCGCTGACAAGGCGTGTTGCTTGCTGGACCACAGACGGGATCTGATGGCCACAGGGAAGATGGCAAGATGATGTGGTGACATGCTGCTTGCTGGGCAGGTCTGATGGCTGCAAGATGTGGGTGTAGGTCAATTTATGTCACCTTGGCTGCAGATAGCTCATCTACTCTATACCTGGGTGGTGAACAAAGCAACACCCCCCCCCCCTTATCAGGTAAGCACACAGCTCAGCTACTATAGGTGGGTGGTGGTCACACAGCAATATACAGCACATGCCTCCATTCTGTAACCTGTACATAGCACATGCCTCCATTCTGTAACCTGTACATAGCACATGCCTCCATTCTGTAACCTGTACATAGCACACGCCTCCATTCTGTAACCTGTACATAGCACACGCCTCCATTCTGTAACCTGTACATAGCACATGCCTCCATTCTGTAACCTGTACATAGCACATGCCTCCATTCTGTAACCTGTACATAGCACATGCCTCCATTCTGTAACCTGTAAATAGCACATGCCTCCATTCTGTAACCTGTACATAGCACACACCTCCATTCTGTAACCTGTACATAGCACACGCCTCCATTCTGTAACCTGTACATAGCACATGCCTCTATTCTGTAACCTGTACATAGCACACACCTCCATTCTGTAACCTGTACATAGCACAAACCTCCATTCTGTAACCTGTACATAGCACACGCCTCCATTCTATAATCTGTACATAGCACACGCCTCCATTCTGTAACCTGTACATAGCACACTCCTCCATTCTGTAACCTGTACATAGCACACTCCTCCATTCTGTAACCTGTACATAGCACACGCCTCCATTCTGTAACCTGTACATAGCACATGCCTGCATTCTACAACCAGTACATAGTATATGCCTGCATTTTGCAAGCCCCCCTACACAGCAACCTCCCTCTTCTCTACCAGACCAGCACAGTCAGAATGGCACAGGGCAGACACACACCAGCCTCATCTCACAACCCATACACCCCGCTATCATCAGCTCACCTGGGGCTCTCAGTTTCAGAAGTTGGTGTGGACACAGTGTGTAACAGCAGCAGCCACCCCCACGCTGAATGACACACTCAGCTCAGCTTCTCAGCAGTGGTGGGTGAAGCTAGCAGGGGAAAACAGAAACCAGATCATACCATTTCGGCCACAGCACTGGGGGTGTTTCAGCTAACAGAAAAAATACTAAACAGAGCAGCCAGATCCAGGGAGGCCCTTGGGAGTCTGTTAGACAGTGTCACCCGACCTTGGTGCAGAGTGCACCCCCATAGCAATGTCACCCGGCTACTGACACCCCCCAATGTGTGGCACCCTGGGGCACCCCCCCTGCACCCTGCTTGGTACGCCCCTGGACTATGTAGAGGTAAGCCAGTGAGGATAGAGTTGCAGTAGTCGAGAGATGACCAGAGAGTGAATTAAGAGCTTTGTAGGTTAAAAAGGGGCGTATTTTGGAGATGTTGCGGAGGTTGAGGTGGCAAGATTTGGACAGTGATTGGAGGTGGGGCTTAACCTCCCTGGCGGTATGATTCTGTCTGGAATTACGTACCAAAAGCGGTACAATTATTTGCAAGGAAATTTGGCATTTAATACTGTAGGCCTGTAATTCTTAGGAATAACTCACTTAAATCTGACCAAACAAGAGACTAGTAGGCATCCCGGGTATGACATTTTTTTTAAAAACAAAATTATAAATTATAATATAATAAATAATTATAAATAATTATAACAAATAATAATATAATTCTAATAAAAATTATTCAATAATGTAATCAAATCAAAATCACTGAAATTTTCTCAGTTGCAAAATTGTCGCTGTCATAATTTTTTTTTTTTATGACGAATTTCCCCACAAATCGCTATCGCACAATTCTGCAAGCGATTATAATTTATTATCGCTGTTTTCTAGCTGATCTAAAACCATTTTTGACATAAAGGGACACTTTTGGTTGCTATGGACAATCTACAGTTTGCAGGCAGAAAACAAGGTTTTTATTATATAAAATGACATGTAGGGCACTGGGCAGACCACTAGGGACAAGGGGGGTGTGTTTTTTTTACATACAGTACTGTAATCTATAAGATTACAGTATACTGTATGTATAGTGTTTGTTTACTTTTTTGAATTTGGCGCCGATCTCCGCTCCCGTGCGTCGTAACGTCGCAGGGAACGGAGATCGGCGGCACAGGAGGACGCTGTGTGAATCGAGCGAGGTCCCGCTGGCTCACACAGCGCGGTGACATCGCTGGATCCAGGAGAAGGTAAGCCAGCGCATGCTGCAGGCTCTGCATATCTACCCCGAGCGTGACTCGGGGTTACCGATTATAGCAGAAAAAACCTACCCCGAGTCACGCTCGGGAATACCGCCAGGGGGGTTAAAGGAGAGTTCAGAGTCCAGGATTATACCTTAGCATGTGTTGATGAGCTTATAGTTGTGCCATCGATTTTGACAGAGATATCAGGGGAAGAGGCACGTGAGGGAGGAAAAATTATAAATTCAGTTTTGGATAGATTAAGTTTGAGGAAGTGATGTGACATCCAGACTGATATATCCGATAGTAAATTAGTGATACAGGAGACTGAAGGAGTGAGCTGAGGGGTAAAGAAATTAACTTGAGTGTCGTCGTCACCGTAGAGATGGTATTGGAAGCTATGGGAGGCTATCCGCTGACCCAGGGAGGAGGTGTAGATTGAAAATAGGAGAGATTTGAGAACAGAACCTTGGAGGACCCCCAACAGAGAAAGGAAGAGGAGAGGAGTAGGTAAACGAGTACTAATGAAAAACAAAAGTTGCGCTACTAATAGAAAAAAGTGATATAGCAGTCCGCACCAACAATATGACAATATTGTATACAAATTATAAAACCAAAAAAGTGCAGCGCTAGTAGAAATGCAACACTAGCTATAACTCAGTGCAAATGAATAGGACACAAACTAAACTAAACTTTTTGTGTCCAAAAATAATGATGAGTGTCACAATACAGTAAAGGCTAACATGTAAACATGAGCCTTTAAGTGCTAAACCACGTGATAAAGGTCCATAATAACACCAAATGTAAGTAATACATATGATACAGTTCTGAATGTATAGAAATGATGGTATCCTGTGTAGAAAACAGGAAAAAAGTGGAGATTCTCAGCCATGCGACTATGATAGGCATGTGAGGTGAATCGCATCAACCAGGGAGTTGTAAACTTGATAAAGAGTCCAGCGTAGAATCCAATAGCAAAAGAAAGGTAAGAAATGAATACTCTTACCAGATGTGTTGGACACACTCGTCAGCGACCATGTGTCAAATGGGCATATACGATATTCTCTCAACTTGGCTTCCACAGAAAGGATGCTGTATACTTCAAATGGCACTGCTGCGATCCAACATCATCAATCCCACACTTGGACCAAGTAGGGTCTCAGCAAACCAGGTAGAAGGATGTTCAAAAAAAGATCAACATGTAAAGAAATAAAAAAAAGGCTCCACATAGTGTAGATGTTTCCAATGAAGGATGTAAAAAAGGCCTTATTGGCATAAAAACAAGGAAATAAAAATGATATAAAAATACTGGCAACTGTGAAGATGCAAGTATGAAGTGATCACAAAAATAAACAGAAAAGCGTGGTGAACAAAAGCTGTGGCAGGCTATGTACCAAGGGTAAAATAGTAAGTAACGCTAAAGGAGCGATTGGATAAGTAGGAAAAGAATCAGCAAAGAGTACAGTCAAGGAGACCAAAGGCGTGGAGATTTTTGAGGAGGAGGGGGTGGTCAACCATATCAAAGGCAGCAGAGAGGTCCAGGAGTAGGCGTACAGAATAGTGTCCATTGGTTTTGGCCGTAAGTAAATTGTTTGTTTTAGCAGAGCAGTTTATGTGGAGTGTGAAGGATGCTTCAGTTTAAATTCTCCCTGCTAAGTAATATTGCTGTGTGTTAAGTGTAACAGGTGATTTCAGGTGTGACTCACCCCTCTGCTAACAGGCTTTTGAAATGTTAATGACCCTTTCTCTGCCAGTTCTATTTCAAAGGGTAATTGTGTGTGGGAAGGAGCCCTGTGGTTACTGTTTACTGTGATTAGAAGGGGCTCATGTTAATTATTCTGATTGCTTCATTGTGGTAATTATCTCTTCTTCTTGCGGGGCCAGGCTGTCTAGATAATGTATTCTGTACAACTAGTAATTACCTTCACTGATGTCATTATCTAAAGAAAATGTGTTTTCAGGGTCGGCTCCGAAATGTCTGCCCATGATCTGTATGGAACCCCCAGTGTGAGGGGGCGGAGATTTGTCATTGTAACAGTTTTGGAAATTACATATAAGCTGTGTGTTATACTATTAAAGTCTGTCTTGTTCCAGCAGTAAGCGTGACCCATGTGTGGCTTATTGGACGATTCCAGGAATATCCCTCCTCGTGGAATATTGGGGTGATTTTCTTTATGGGGAGAAGGGAAGACTTTGACGGGGATATCATTCTAATACCGTCACATGGAGTGTTGAGGACAAAATCCAGACTGAAGGGGATCAACAAGGCTATCATCAGCAAGGTGGTTGCCCAGTAGGTTGTAGACCAGACGTTTCAAAGAGTTTTGATAAAAAGGGGAGCAAGGAGATGGGGCATAGGTTGTTAAGATTGGATGGGTCCAGTGAGGGATTTTTAAGTATGGGGCTGACAAGTGCTTGTTTTAGAGAGTTGGGGAAGATCCCAGAAGAGAGGGAGAGATTGAAGATGTGGGTTAGAGAGTGTAGAATAGAGCCAGATGGTGAACGCAGCATTTGTGAGGCAACAGGATCCAGAGGGCAGGTGGTAAGATGGGTGTTAGCAAGTAGTTTAGCAACTTCATCTATAGTGGTGGAGTTGAAAGAGGGAGGTAATGATTGTACCTGCGGGCATGAAGTGTAATGCGTGGAGGTTATCTGAACAGTAGAGATCTCCTCGCGAATTGTATCAATCTTCTGTTTAAAGTGATTGGCGATCTCCTGGGCTGTGAGTGAGTTAATGGGTGGAGGCAGGGGAGGACGAAGTAGAGAGTTGAAGGTAGAGAAGAGTTGACGGGGACGGGATGATAAGATGTTAATGAGAGAGACGAAATAGGTCTGCTTGGCAGTGAGGAGGCAGGAATTATATTTTTGGAGGGCAGATTTATACTGGCTGAAATCTTTCTGTGACTTTGACTTACGCCACAGGTGCTCAAGAGCATGGCTGTGTTTTTTCAGACTTCTGTTTGCCAAGGTTGAAGTGGGCAGGGCCTGACTTTGTGTGTAGTGAGTGTCCAGTGAGGCTAGAAGTGAAGTGTTGTAGACAGAAGTGGCTAGGTTGGTGCAGGACAGGGCAGCAGAAGACGCAGTGTCAGATTCATGAAGCCAGGTTTCGGTAATGGCGAGTAGATTAAATGAGTTAGAGATAAAAGATCATGGAGAGAGGTGAGTTTGTTACAGACAGAGCAAACATCCCAAAGGGCACAAGAGAAAGGAAGTATGGTCTTGGGAAGAAGAGAAATGGGAACTAGATTGTGTGCATTGCTGCATAGTTGCCAACATTTGAAAAAAAATTCCAGGGACACTTTGCAGCACAGCTATTAATTAATTACCACACTCACTTCCCCGAAGCTCCACCCACTCCGCATAATCTTCGCCTACTTATCAGATTATAGCAGGGGTCTCAAACTCAAATTACCTGAGGGCCACAAGAAAAGTTTTCATATGCCATGGGGGGCCGCATGCAAACTTTCAAACTTCAAAAACAACAGTACTGGTGTCAGCGAACACATTATTAACCCCCAGCACTGGTGTCAGCGAGCGCATTATTACCACCAGCACTGCTGTAAGTGGACGCATTTTTACCCCCAGCACTGGTGTCAGTGGATGCATTATTAACCCTGACCATTACACTGCACACCGGCCACTGCACACTGACCACTGCACTACACGATGACCACTACACTGCACACAGACCACTACACACTGACCACTCACCATCAGGGCACAGCACATTAGGTCACAGAGCCCAGCACATTAGGGTACAGGGCACAGGGCACAGCGCACATCAGGGTACAGAGCCTGGCACATCAGGGCACAGGACCCGGCACGACAGGGCACAGAGCCCGGCACATCAGGGTACAGAGCCCGGCACATCAGGGTACAGAGCCCGGCACATCAGGGTACAGAGCCCGGCACATCAGGGTACATGGGGCACATCAGAGCACAATCGGGGCACATTAGGGTACATGGGGCGCATCAGAGCACATGGGGCGCATCGGAGCACATGGGGCGCATCGGAGCACATCAGGGTACATGGGGCACATTCAGGGTACAAACAGGGTACATGAGGGCACGTACATGGGGCACAATCGGGGTACATGGGGGCACAATCGGGGTACAATCAGGGTACATGGGGCACATTAAGGCACATGGGGAACATGAGGTCACAATCGGGGTACATGGGGAACAAACAGAGCACATGGGGCACAATCAGTGTACATGTCAGCGTTTACTTGTTTTTCTTTTTTCTTCACATGCAGAGTAGCGCAGGAAGCGTCTGTCATATGTTCGATTCTCTGTCTCGCGCTGCGGCTGCTCCCCGCCCCCCCCCTCTCTTCTCGTCCATCCCAGGTAATATCACAAGCAAATAGGGATGGACGAGCAGAGAGAGGGGGGGCGCCGGGGGGCGGGGAGCAGCTGCAGCGTGAGACAGAGAAGTAAACTTATGACAGAGACGCTTCCTGCGCTACTCTGCATGTGAAGGAAATCTACTCCCCCCACTTCCGCCCTGCCTGCGGGCTATTTATAACTGGCCCACGGGCCGGTACTTTGAGACCACAGGATTATAGGGTCCACTCAATAAAGAGAGAATTACAGGAAATTGATACAACCTCTGTGATTGTGTAAGAGGGGAGAGGAAGTCCTTAGGGTAAGGGAAGGTCCAATATAAAGGACTACAAGTATCAGCACGCCTCCTGCCTTGTACACCTATGACTCACTGCCTGTGATTAGCGCAGTGCTGACTTCCTAGTGGGCTCTGCACATGGGCTGTGTGAAAACGCTGGAACTCATCCTTAGTCAGAGACTGCAGACATGGTACAGGAGATGGTCAGAGACCGCAGACATACTACAGGAGACGGTCAGAGACTGCAGACATGGTACAGGAGATGGTCAGAGACCGCAGACATACTACAGGAGACGGTCAGAGACTGCAGACATGGTACAGGAGATGGTCAGAGAGTGTGCGGACATAATTGGGCTGAAATTGCACAGAACGCACAGCGTGTTCCTGTGTTTTTCAGTGTGAACCTGGACCTGTGACCTGGAACCCACACTTTGCTAACTTGCCTGGAAAGGGGGCATTAGTATGGGCACCTGGAGCAATTTGCCACATCTCTTCTGGGATGCCAAGGGCCACCCCCTCTGTGGCAGACAGCAGCTTTAATTTGGGGGGAGGAATATGTGCTAAGGGGGTGGATTTCATATCCAAGCCCCCTTGCAGCATACATCATAAAGTGCCCCCTAGAACATATCCTTTCCCCCAAAATTACTCAAAGTAAACTGTAACCCGTAGGCATGACCCCCTCCCTCCCCCTCTGGAAGGCTCACTTACTTTGCATTAGGACATGTGTCATCTTGTCAGACGAGCAGCTTTTCTCTGCAACAGCGTGGTGAGCCTCCTTCTCCTCCCCCTCCTCCTCTGTGTACACAGGAAACATCACACAGCAGGAGAAGGAGGAGGCGGGCTCAGTTCACTCCGTCTCACTCTGTAATGTGTGTGTCAGGAGTCAGGACCAGGCAGCCGGGGACTGCAGGGAGATATATAAACATACTGCCGCACCTGCCTTCCCCACTAGCCGGGACAAGTCCCGGCAGGCTAAATTAGCCGGGACTAGGTCCTATTTCACGGGACTGTCCCTTTAAAAACGGGACAGTTGGCAAGTATGTTGCTGCTGCAGCCAGAAGGTGTAGGGTAATGGGTGCATTGAATACAGTTAAATGAAGGAGGCCCAGGGTTTGGGGATACATCACCAGAGCTTAGGAGAAGCAGAAGGATTAGGGAGGTAATGTGGGAGTGTGATTTATATTAAGGGACATGCCCCAGTGTCCTGGAGATTTTTTGTGCATGTGGATTTAGAATTAGCAGGAGTTGGTGAGTGGAGTAATAAGGAGAGGACAGAAGTGAGGGTGATATATATATATATATATATATATATATATATATATATATATATATATATATATATATGTATATATACAGGGAGTGCAGAATTATTAGGCAAGTTGTATTTTTGAGGATTAATTTTATTATTGAACAACAACCATGTTCTCAATGAACCCAAAAAACTCATTAATATCAAAGCTGAATATTTTTGGAAGTAGTTTTTAGTTTGTTTTTAGTTTTAGCTATTTTAAGGGGATATCTGTGTGTGCAGGTGACTATTACTGTGCAGAATTATTAGGCAACTTAACAAAAAAAAAATATATACCCATATAAATTATTTATTTTTACCAGTGAAACCAATATAACATCTCAACATTCACAAATATACATTTCTGACATTCAAAAACAAAACAAAAACAAATCAGTGACCAATATAGCCACCTTTCTTTGCAAGGACACTCAAAAGCCTGCCATCCATGGATTCTGTCAGTGTTTTGATCTGTTCACCATCAACATTGCATGCAGCAGCAACCGCAGCCTCCCAGACACTGTTCACAGAGGTGTACTGTTTTCCCTCCTTGTAAATCTCACATTTGATGATGGACCACAGGTTCTCAATGGGGTTCAGATCAGGTGAACAAGGAGGCCATGTCATTAGTTTTTCTTCTTTTATACCCTTTCTTGCCAGCCACGCTGTGGAGTACTTGGACGCGTGTGCTGGAGCATTGTCCTGCATGAAAATCATGTTGTTCTTGAAGGATGCAGACTTCTTCCTGTACCACTGCTTGAAGAAGGTGTCTTCCAGAAACTGGTAGTAGGACTGGGAGTTGAGCTTGACTCCATCCTCAACCCGAAAAGGCCCCACAAGCTGATCTTTGATGATACCAGCCCAAACCAGTACTCCACCTCCACCTTGCTGGCGTCTGAGTCGGACTGGAGCTCTCTGCCCTTTACCAATCCAGCCACGGGCCCATCCATCTGGCCCATCAAGACTCACTCTCATTTCATCAGTCCATAAAACCTTAGAAAAATCAGTCTTGAGATATTTCTTGGCCCAGTCTTGACGTTTCAGCTTGTGTGTCTTGTTCAGTGGTGGTCGTCTTTCAGCCTTTCTTACCTTGACCATGTCTCTGAGTATTGCACACCTTGTGCTTTTGGGCACTCCAGTGATGTTGCAGCTCTGAAATATGGCCAAACTGGTGGCAAGTGGCATCTTGGCAGCTGCACGCTTGACTTTTCTCAGTTCATGGGCAGTTATTTTGCGCCTTGGTTTTTCCACACGCTTCTTGCGACCCTGTTGACTATTTTGAATGAAACGCTTGATTGTTCGATGATCACGCTTCAGAAGCTTTGCAATTTTAAGAGTGCTGCATCCCTCTGCAAAATATCTCACTATTTTTGACTTTTCTGAGCCTGTCAAGTCCTTCTTTTGACCCATTTTGCCAAAGGAAAGGAAGTTGCCTAATAATTATGCACACCTGATATAGGGTGTTGATGTCATTAGACCACACCCCTTCTCATTACAGAGATGCACATCACCTAATATGCTTAATTGTGAGTAGGCTTTCAAACCTATACAGCTTGGAGTAAGACAACATGCATAAAGAGGATGATGTGGTCAAAATACTCATTTGCCTAATAATTCTGCACTCCCTGTATAAGGTGTATAAGGTGTGGGGTGGAGGAGAGGTGTGCAGGAGAGTTAGGTTAACCACTTGCTTACACATATACACCCCCCCCCCCCAGCCCAGGCTCCCAACCAAAATTGACTTCCTTTTTTACCCACAAATAGAGCTTTATTTTGGGGGTATTTGATCATCTCTGCGGTTTTTATTTTTTGCGCTATAAACAAAAAAAGAGCGTAAATTTTGAAAAAAAACACAATATTTTTTACTTTTTGCTATAATAAATATCCCAATTTTTTAAAAAAAAATGATTTTTCTTCTCAGTTTAGGCCAATACGTATTCTTCTACATATTTTCGGTTAAAAAAAAAAAAATGCAATAAGCGACTGGTTTGCACAAAAGTTATAGCGCCTACAAAATAGGGGACAGAATTATGATTTTTTTTATTATTTTTTTTTTACCAGTAATGGCGGCGATCTGCGATTTTTATTGGGATTGCGACATTATGGCGGACACATCGGACACTTTTGACACATTTTTGGGACCATTCACATTTATACAGCGAACAGTGCTATAAATATGCACTAATTACTGCATAAATGTGACTGGCAGGGAAGGGGTTAACTCTAGGGGGCGAGGAAGGGGTTAAATGTGTACCCTGCACAGTGTTTCTAACTGTGGGGGAAGGGGACTGACTGGGAGAGGTGACCGATCTGTGTGCCTATGTACAAGGGACACAGCATCTGTCTCCTCTCCCTGACAGGACGTGGATCCACGTCCTTGTCTGTGTAACTGGCGATCATGTGTGCGTGGCGCATCGGCACTGCAGTGATGCGGCGGGCACGTGCCCCCCAGTGGCCGGAGGAGCTGTGGCCGTCTTTTGGCAATAGGGAGGATACCAAGTGGTTAAAGCGGGAGTTCACCCATGTATTAATTTTTTTTTTTCTCCCCTTAGATTCCTGCTCGTTCGGTCTAGGGGAATCGGCTATTTGTATTAAAATATGAGCAGTACTTACCCGTTTTCGAGCTGCATCTTCTTCCGTCGCTTCCGGGTATGGGTCTTCGGGAGCGGGCGTTCCTTCTTGATTGACAGTCTTCCGAGAGGCTTCCGACGGTCGCATCCATCGCGTCACTCGTAGCCGAAAGAAGCCGAACGTCGGTGCGGCTCTATACTGCGCCTGCGCACCGACGTTAGGCTTCTTTCGGAAAATCGGGACGCGATGGATGCGACCGTCGGAAGCCTTACGGAAGACTGTCAATCAAGAAGGAACGCCCATTCCCGCAGCCCATACCCGGAAGCGACGGAGAGGATGCATCTCGTAAACGGGTAAGTACTGCACATATTTTAAAACAAATAGCCGATTCCCCTAGAGAAAACGAGCAGGAATCTAAGGGGAAAAAGTGCCCTCTAAGGGTGAACCCCCGCTTTAAGGATAGAGGACACAGCTGTCAGAAGGAGTGGTAGACAGTGCATTTTAAAAGGGGGAGGAGAAGCCAAGGGTGTAAATACATTTTTAAGGTGTTTTCTTGTGTTCCTTCGCTTTGTGCATTTGCTGAAGTGCAGAGTCAGAAGTCCCAATCCAATCAAAATGAAAAAAAAAAAAGACTTTTTAGCATCCATAATGTAAAATAGACTACTTGCACAAACTTTTTACACACACACTTTAGCTATAGCATGTCCCACTGAATTTTAACATAGCTTAACTTATTTTCATTTCAGACAATTTAATGTTGCCCTTTTTGTAAAAGTGAAAGCTTCTTAACAGCAGCAAGGAAATTTCTGATTTTAACTGAAATTCTGTTTTTAAATTCTATTTTAAAGTGTTTTTCTACTTTGTAAAAATAAAGTATTACCATACTTCTAGTACGTATGTGCCTGATGATCGTTTTTTCTTTATAGTGCCTATTTGCAGGAAAATATATCATCTCAAATTAACTCCAATTGACCTCTGGCCTGAGGGTGGCTCCATTGCCTTTTAGGGACTCCCTGGAACCATCCACACATGTGCACTCTCAGTGCGACAATGATGCGCACCAAAGAGCAGCCCAGCAGAAGCTAAATTATCAGACATGGGCAATGAAAATGTGAAAAGCAAAAAAGGAACCAGCAATAACTCATAGTAATAAGATCCTAAGGTCCTAATGTTCTGCTAAAGGAAAAAGAAAAGAAAAAAATGCTTTATATATATATATACACACACTGTGGCCCAGATCCACGAAGAACTTGCGGTGGCGTATCTATTGATACGCCGCATAAGTTCTACGATGCGCCGGCGTATCTTTGTTTTGTATTCACAAAACAAGATACGCTTGAATGTGGGCTATATCCGACTGACGTACGTCTTAGTACGCCGTCAGATCATAGGTGCATATTTACGCTGGCCGCTAGGTGGCGCTTCCGTTGATTTCCGTGTAGAGTATGCAAATTAGCTAGATATGACGATTTTTAGAACGTATGTCCGCCCGGCGCATTTTTTTACGTCGTTTGCTTAAGGCTTTTTCCGGCGTATAGTTACTCCTGCTCTATGAGGCGTACGCAATGTTAAGTATGGACGTCGGGCCAGCGTAGAATTTTCCGTCGTTTATGACGTTTGTGTAAAACATTCGCAAATAGGGCTTTGCGTAAATTACGTTCACGTCGTCTAGGCATTGAGCGGGCGTAATTTAATTTGAAAATTCAACGTGATACTGAGCATGCGCGCGCATGCGCCGTTCGAAAAAAGCGTAATTTACGTGGGGTCATGCTTAGTTTACATAAAACACGCCCCCCTGTTCCTCATTTGATTTAGGCGCGCTTACGCTGGAACATTTACGCTACGCCGCCGTAACTTTAGACGCAAGTGCTTTGTGAATACAGCACTTGCCTCTCAAAGTTGTGGCAGCATAGAGTAACTACGATACGCCCGCTTAATTTTACGCCTATCTACGATGATCTGGCCCTATATATATATATATATATATATATATATATATACAGTATATATATATATATATATATATATATATATGACAAGGGGGGGACAAGGGGGGGTGTAATGGCGCTTGCAACAGGATCTAATTAAAACTAAATATCAATAACGATTTCCATAATGTGAATAAGTTGTCAGGAAAATGTGCTCCACTGGTTCCTGTGTAAAATGTGTTCCACTCTGAATAAAATCATATACCCACCCAACATTAACTGAGTAATGTGGAGAGATAAGAGTGGATAAATGACGATAAAAAAGACAAATGTGCCAGTGACCCGCACAATATTAATAGCGAGTGATCTGGAATCGTTCAGATAAAATTAACAAGCAGTAGCTATCTTCATAAACATATAACATATATAGTGCAGATATGCAAATGAGCGTAAACCAATCCAAAGTGCATAGTGCAATAAATGAATAATATCCATAAAAGTGAAAAAAACATCAAAAAGTGGAAGAAATATAAATAATAAAATTCCAATCCATGCATAAAAGTGAAAAAAATTCCAATCCATAAATGACTGCTGTGAAAAATGTCCCATATAATTCACCAATGAATTAAAAAAAAAAATAAAAAAATCAAGAAATGTCAATATAAAAAAAATATAAAAAAAATATATATATATTTTTATATTGACATTTCTTGATTTTTTTTTATTCCTTGGTGAATTATATGGGACATTTTTCACAGCAGTCATTTATGGATTGAAATTTTTCTCACTTTTATGCATGGATTGGAATTTTATTATTTATATTTCTTCCACTTTTTGATGTTTTTTTCACTTTTATGGATATTATTCATTTATTGCACTATGCACTTTGGATTGGTTTGAGCTCATTTGCATATTTGCACTATATATGTTATATGTTTATGAAGATAGCTACTGCTTGCTAATTTTATCTGAACGATTCCAGATCACTCGCTATTAATATTGTGCAGGTCACTGGCACATTTGTCTTTTTTATCATCATTTATCCACTCTTATTACTCTCCACATTACTCAGTTAATGTTGGGTGGGTATACGATTTTATTCAGAGTGGAACACATTTTACACAGGAACCAGTGGAGCACATTTTCCTGACAACTTATTCACATTATGGAAATCGTTATTGATATTTAGTTTTAATTAGATCCTGTTGCAAGCGCCATTACACCCCCCCTTGTCATTAATTGCTTTAAGTGTGTGAACACTATTAGTCGTGGCAGCTGCATTATTAGTTTGATTTTCTTATTTTAGCTTTGTTGTGCCCTTGTTGAGGTTGGTTTTGCGCATTAGTCCCCCCCCCCCGTTTTTATATATATATATATATATATATATATATATATATATATAGTTTTGATCTAGTATAATATAAATAATTTAATGTATATTGTATATGTGGTGATGGTATCCTGCTCTGCTCTGGGAAGAGGTCATTCTTTTACTATGTTTCTGGAAAGCTCCACTGTAGTGTATCGAATATGGACTTCATCTTAGATATCATATTGTGATTCTGACATTTCCATGCTGTTTCTGTTTCTTCGGCAGTGAGCAGTTCTGCAGAAGGGTGTGTCAGTTATATTATTTTCCACTCTGGTTCTTGCCAGAGCAGAGAATAATATGTTATAAGTGTAGTTACGGGAAAAAGTCTATAGGAACTACTGCTAGAGTGTGCCACAGCAGGTCAGCAGATAGAGCAGTACTGCCAAGCCTGGATCTATATTAATTAGGAAACGATCTCTTGGGTAGGTGTTGCAGCAAAAACACATATTAATATGGTTTTTAGGTCCAAGATATACAAAGGTTTTGGTACTTCTGGCATGAGTGTTCACCCTAAATATTTATTGAGACAAATTCAAATTCTGACTTGAGGTACTTGTGCTCTAATGAAAACCCGATCTGACTTTTACACCCAAATTTTACACTTTCAGTTAACACATGCAGAACCTTCCATGAACAAAAATGTGTTGACTTGAATCGCCTGTATTCAGTAACATGACGATGATCTGAGTGTGATTAACCTTTATAGGACCCCTGTTATGAGGGAAAAAGTAGGACTGCCGATTATAAATTTATTTTTGAAAATGCTAGTAGACTGACTTTGATGCTTGTCGAGTGGCTGCTATACTTTCTCAGTCTCTGATTGGATCACATATTCAGCTTAGGAGTTATGACTTTAATTAATGCATACATGTTCTGGGTCAGTAATTCGGAAGGTAATGAAACATTAAAATCAGTCAGCTGGCATTTTAAAATGGAGGTGGGCAATGGCAGCTTATATGTGTAGGGGAAACGAATACTCCTGCGCACGAGTGGATTGTCAAGCGGTTAATATATCGTGAAGATGACGCTGGCTTTGCTTCAATTCATTGATAGGGGCATCCAAGTGACAAACAAGAGAAGAGAAAAGAAAAGGGCGCACCAGCCTAGTGTATTATCGTTTGGATGGATTTTATTTGAAAGAAAGTATAAAAACTACTCACAAGTGTAGCAGAAAAGTTTGCCGTAAAAAAGTGTTTCCATAGGTGACTGCAACAAACAGAACCCAAACCGCACTCCAAACAGTTGTAGAGGCCAGGCTGGGCTCTGAGGAAGAAGCTCTGTGCTTCGAAACGCATCAGCCGGCAGTGGCCCTTATCACATCCTCAACGACCATTTGGAGTGCGGTTTGGGTTCTGTTTGTTGCAGCCACCTATGGAAACACTTTTTTACTGCAAACCTTTCAGCTACACTTGTGAGTAGTTTTTATACTTTCTTTCAAATAAAATCCATCCAAACGATAATACACTAGGCTGGTGCACCCTTTTCTTTTTTCTTCTCTACAGTATATGTGTAGGGATCTACTGTCCTCTTCTGTCTGAATTTGTAAATGCCTGTAAATATACTGGCCCGGATTCAGAAAGGAGATACGACTGCGTATCTCCGGATACGCCGTCGTATCTCTGAGTGCATGCCGTCGTATCTAGAATCAGTTATGCATAGATTTCCCTTAAATCCGACCGGTGTAAGTGTCTTACACCGTCGTATCTTAGGCTGCATATTTACGCTGGCCGCTAGGTGGCGCTTCCGTATATTTACGCGAGGAATATGCTAATTGGGTATTTACGCCGATTCAGAAACGTACGTCCGGCCGGCGCATTTTTTTACATCGTTTACGTTAGGCTTTTTCCGGCGTAAAGTTACCCCTGCTATATGAGGTGTAGCTAATGTTAAGTATGGACGTCGTTCCCGCATCGAGTTTTGAAAATTTTACGTCGTTTGCGTAAGTCGTTCGCGAATAGGGCTGTATGTAAGTTACGTTCACGTCTAAAGCAATGACGACTTGCGGCGTAATTTTGAGCATGCGTACTGGGATTTTTTCACGAACAGCGCATGCGCCGTTCGTAAAATACATCAAATACGTGGGGTCACAGTGAATTTACATAAAACACGCCCACATAATCTCATCTGAATTAGGCGGGCTTACGCCGACACACATACGTTACGCCGCCTTAACTAAGGGCGCAAGTTCTTTCTGCATACGGAACTTGCGCCCTAAGTTACGGCAGCGTACCGTATCTGAGATACGTTACGCCGCACCGACAGATACTGTAATGTATCTGAATCCGGCCCACTATGTATGCACTTCCTTGGTTGTTGACTTTGAACCCCCAGAAGGGGGAAATGGGGAGAGAGAGAAAGTCTCAGCCACCATCCTGCCCGTGCTGCTAAATCCTGAACCAGAAGAGGCTATTAGGCAAGTATTTCAATGTTTTTATAATTTAACTGCAGCTGCTGACAGTATATATAAATCCTTGTAACAGACATATCTCTGCCCTGTTTTAGTTATTATATCATACATACAGTGCCAGATAGATAGGTGTGTGCTACTGTATGTGTAGTGATCACCTCATGGTATATTTGTAGGTGAACCTGCTTGTTGCAGTATAGTTTATATTCAGCCCCTGTTATTCTAGTTAACCCTGTCCCTTCTGGTCTGGGACTTAATAGCTATTTTTTTTATTTTTGGGCTCAATAACCAGCACAGGCTAAAACCAGATTAGGCTCCAGTAGCCAGGACGGGATCAAGGGCTTAGAGTCTCAATTGTATGCCAGATTATAAACTGTTAGGGACTAAAGTGCAGAGTAAATAGGCTGACTCTGAGTTACAGTGTCACAGTTTCTGCCATAAGAAGCTCTGTTCCAGGCTGATTGGACAACAGTTTGAGGCTCTCCCAAAATGACATCCTCAGGTCTCTGACACAAAGAAAGACAGCACATCATCCTCAGGGGTCCCTGTAACTGGACTTTACTGCAGCTTTCATTTGAAGGTATCTCTATTAATAACAATATAAACCCGGTTATATGTGTAAAATTCCTTCAGGACTCCTATGGGGTCCTTTTCTGATTATACCGATTTGTAAATTGGATGTATGATCTGTTATTAATCTCTTTTTATATAAAGCGTCTATTATTTCTATACTGGTGTGCATCTATATACAGTACTAATTTTTAATGCTATATGCTGGCTGTAGCAGTTCTTCTGCTTTCAGTTGCTTAGATTAGATTGTTTATTTATTTTCCAGGAAGGGAATCCCTTCTGTCCTCAGAGGCCCTGTCCTGTGTGAAGGCACTACCAACGTAATAATAATCGTAATAATTATCAAACCTACTCTTCAACTTAGCGAAGGTTCTGGTTCTCTTATTTACCTATAGGTTTAGTACAATATCCTGTTTCTCATAACCCCCGTTCCTCAAAAGAAGGTTACATGTATTTCTCTCTTAGGAAGTTTACTTTAAATTCATTAAAAGGTGTTCTATACAATACTTACATATTTATTAAATTCCCAATAAAAACCTTAAAGGGGTTGTAAAGGTACAATTTTTCCCCCTAAATAGCTTCCTTTACCTTAGTGCAGTCCTCCTTCACTTACCTCATCCTTCCATTTTGCTTTTAAATGTCCTTATTATTTCTGAGAAATCGTCACTTCCTGTTCTTCTGTCTGTAACTCCACACAGTAATGCAAGGCTTTCTCCCTGGTGTGGAGTGTCGTGCTCGCCCCTTCCCTTGGACTACAGGAGAGTCAGGACGTTCTCTATGTTGCAGATAGAGAAAGGAGCTGTGTGTTAGTGGGCATCCTGACTCTCCTGTAGTCCAAGGGAGGGGGTGAGCATGTCACTCCACATCAGGGAGAAAGCCTTGCATTACGGTGTGTAGTTACAGACAGAAGAACAGGAAGTGACGATTTCTCAGAAGAAATAAGGACATTTAAAAGCAAAATCGAAGAATGAGGTAAGTGAAGGAGGACTGCACGAAGGTAAAGGAAGCTATTTAGGAAAAAAAAAATTGTACCTTTATAACCCCTTTAATGTATAAAATATATCTTGTCTTTCGCTTCCATGACATCCTGAGTAAAGTTCTCTATATACACCAAGTCCATTTGTGGTTCAGCACAATCTACCAATAACCTGTGATCTCTCTTACACAGCAGTCATTTATCAGGAGTAATGACTTTCTTTTAAAGTTGCTCTTACATGGTTGTTGAAATCTGCGATCTTAAAGTGATTGTATAGGTAGACTTTTTTTTACCTGAAATGCATTCTCTACTTTCAGGTAAAAAACTGTGCATAGGATCCCCTAAGACACCCCCCCCCCCCCAATACTTACCTGAGCCTGATCTTAATCCAGTGTGCGGCTGTCAATCTTAGCTTGTGAGGAGAGAGTGGGGGAGCAGGACTGAGCGACACTCTGTGTGTCCATAGCACATAACACTCAAGCCAGCAGTTTTTAAACACCACCTTCTTTCACTTGCTAAAAGGAAAGAAAAAAGTCTGCAAGAGTTTGCACACAAAGTGACCAGCAGAGGATTAAAAAGGGAAAAATTACCAACATAAACTCTTTGAATCTTCATAGCGCATGCACATTACAATTGCACACGCAATGCAACATAGGACAGGTAGTCCTGCCATGAGGCATAGGGGAAAGATTTTATGCATGCTCCCTGACTGTAAGTAAGGAGGAAGAGCTACACCACAAGATGGAGCAGTGGAAATATCACAGAAAATGAGACGTAGCCACAGCTTAGCACTGATACACCATGTGGAAAAGACCATCCACATAGATCCCACTGGAGGAGAAAGCAGCCTTATCAGTGCTGAGCTGTGTTAAGGCTGATTATACCTCAGACAGGAGGCTCATATCATATGCATTATCTTTCTTTAATAATGCCCATAGCAGAAATACAGTAAACATTTATTGTAACTTAAAAGAAAAAATTCAAAGAACTACCCTTCCCAGCAGTCCCTGGGCCAGCGTAGCCCCTCCCAGACCGTAATCTATATAAGGGACTGTCTGAGGTAACCTATTTCTCTTTCTTTCTGCTCATGGCAGAGCACACAAGATAAGTATTTCATGTACCTTTATTATTTACAAGATAGGTATTTCATGTACCTTTATTATTTACAGGATAGGTACTTCTTGTATCTTTATTATTTACAAGATAGGTGTTTCATGTACCTTTATTGTTTGATTGTATATATGGTCTCTGATACCGAGTGCCCCGGTGTCGGGTGATTTTGTTCAGTCTTGACTGATATGTTTGAGGTATTGTGGAACATGGGGAGTTTCCCTGGAATTCCTCCCTGATACCGAATGCCCCGGTGTCAGGTATTTTGTCGGAATTGATTGTTCTGTAGTTTTGGAAGATGTGGAATACTGGGGGTTCTCCCTGCTATCCCCCGTTTCTGCGCTTTATTTCTGTCTGCCTGACACCGGAGCGGTGTCAGGCAGATATGTTTGAGAGGCCACGTTTGTTTGTTTCCAATTCTTTGATTCTTTGCTCGGGTTTTTTCCCTTTCTTTGACGCCGGAGCACTGCGGCGTCCGTACGGGATCCGCGCTGTTTTTCATTCGCTCCCTCGGCGGGCGCCATGCC
This sequence comes from Rana temporaria, assembly GCF_905171775.1. Taxonomy (NCBI): domain Eukaryota; kingdom Metazoa; phylum Chordata; class Amphibia; order Anura; family Ranidae; genus Rana; species Rana temporaria. Next base: position 140,130,636 of record NC_053495.1, read on the forward strand.
TGGGCAACTGTTCCCCCCCCCTCCCTCCCCACGCTCCCCTTCGCGCGCTCAGGTGGGGGGCGGGGTCTCCGCCGCGGCCGCTCCTCTCCTCCTCTCCTCTCTTTCGGTGCCTCTCTCGGTATCGAGAGCGAGACGGGGGAGAACGGTTCTCATCGACCGTTCCGTCCCTCACAACCTCGGGCCAATAAGAACTCCAGAGGCCGTAGTCTCGCAAGACTTCGCCTCTGGAGTTAGAATCTCGTCAGGCTCCCCTCACACCGCAGGATGTCCTTCCCAGCGGTGTCGTAGCCAGGAACCTGCTGCTGTTTCACCATGCTTTCAACCACTAGATGGCAGTACATCTTTTCAGATATATATATATAAATATATATATTTCATTCCAATGAATCAATATCTAATAAATAAATAAATAAATAAATTAAATTAAATAATTTAAATAACCGAATCTACAATAAATAATTCAATATATACTCAAATTATATTTCTGGGGAATTTATTCCCTAGAACATATACCTTATTTATCCTAATAAATAAATAATCAATATGTAGATAGATCAATAAATCAATAAATTAAATAAAGAAATTATAGCATGTTTATCTCCGGGGAATTTATTCCCTACAACATACTCCTAATAAATAATGTATTAAATAACTATCTAAGGATTGAATGAATAAATACATTTATTATTAATGTTATTATTATTAATATATATTATTACTTATAATATATAACTAAATCCATTATTCAATTTTACAAATAATAAATTATAGATGGATTATACAAATTATATATTCATTATATAAATAAATTATACAAATATGTATAAAAAATTGTATTGAATTGTACAAAGATTCTACAATTTAATGAATATCATGGCATTGTTCATGCCGGTACCCCGGATAGGGTGGACACAGTCCTAGGAGGCCAAATCTCAACAGTGTTACACAGTTGCCAAAACTGATCGGTAGACCAATCTTTACGACCATGGCGTTGGTTACCCCCGACTGCACACCATATGCCCGGACCATCCGGCAACGGTCTACCGCCCATGAGAAGGGCTGGGCGTTCCAAAACGCTGCCACGTTTCTGTGGCCCTTGACTCCCCGACAGGGGAAGTAAATAATATGTCCCAGGCAGTACCCTACCCGGACTGCCGACCCACTGCCCTCCCAGACTCCGACCGACCCCCGAGCCTCGGGGAGATGCACATGCAGAGGCAGCGATCCGTTAGACGGACTAAGCCAGACCCATTAGTGGACTCTTCCAGAGTTGTCCGCGGAGTCTGAGGCGGCTAACACCTTGAGTCTGAGGTTGTAGATGATGAGAATGATGATGAGTGTTAGGGCAGTGGGCACATGGCGCTCTATGACGACGCCAACCCTGTTCCCAGGGTGACACTCTATGGATTCTCGTAGAGAGCCATTATAGATCCGGGGGCGATATGCCATCCACACTCCGATGACTGGGCACCTCCGCCCGAGGTGATCCAATATATCACTTAATGGACCCGGAGATCGGTCGAAAAACTCACCGAATCATTTTCAGGGCGTAACCCCCTTCCTTTACCATTTATGGCTGTGCACACTCCCGAGGTAAACCCCATACCCTGGGGGTATCCCACCATACACGGGAAATCCCCCAAGCTGGGAAAAGAGAGGTCCTTCGGATCATACAGACCAGGGCCTTGGATCTTTGGGACCTATCACCATCATCCCACACCTTAGTGAGCAGGCCACGCCGCTGAACAGCCGACTGACCTGTCCCAAATCGGGGCTGGGCCCAACGGGCGGTCGCCTCCTGGGATGCGTGGACACTACGGGTCCGACTGGACACCGCCGCTCGAATCTTAACGTGGCTTGTTCCCCAGCTGTCTCACCTAGCCGAATCAGACCCCGGTCCGACCACCGAGGGCAGGCTAGTCGGGATCACGCTGATTAAGATATTCCAAGACGGCAGGGCTCTATTCCATCCCGGATGAGCCCAAACGTCATCAAAGTCTAACACGGTACAGTGCCGGTCTATCAGGATTATAGGACCGGAGATGGACCTAGTCCCTCGTTCCTCGGTCTTCAGACCTGAACACCGCCCTAATAGACAACGAATTGCAGGGCCTCTGGTTCACCCAAACGATAGTGGAGACGGACCCGCTCTCCCCGGGTTTCCCCAACAACGTCTTCCTGGTCAGGAAAGGAGGGCGGTTATCGCCCGGTAGTAACTTGAGAAATCTCTCGTAATTACTGTATACAGTGACGACATTCTGCGACACAAAGGGTGAGGTTGATTATCTACTTGGACGACCTACTCTTAATGGCTCGTACCCCTCGCCTGGCGAACGAACACGCCTCCGGGACAGTTCCCCATAGATCACGGGGAATCTATCCTCTCCCCATCTCAGGAGGTAGAGTTTTAGGGTTCTTGGTGGACACCAACCTAGTGATCCTTCGGCTACCCATGACCACTTGGCCGCCATCTGCACGAGGTCAGTATCGTGCTGGGCTAACGACGGGTATCCTTACGCGGACTGGCTCGCCTGGTCGGCCTGTTTCCGGCGTTAATCCAGGCCATTTGTCCAGCTTCTTTTCACTATCGAGACCTTCAGAGTCTCAGTCCCTACGTCTTTGCCAGGGGCTTCACTGTGCAGATGTCGTCACTCTGGACACGGAAGCCATAATTGAACTACGGTGGTGGCTACGTCAGGTCGACAGATGGCACGGCAGGTCCACCGGCAACTCCACGACGGATTCATCTTGGAATAGGTTGCCAACCACCTCGGTTGGGGTACTCGATGCGGTCCCTCGTCCACAGGAGGGGCGTGGCCCACAGCGGAGTCTCTGCTGCACGTTCACACGTGGAAATCCTGACGACCGTCTTGCCATCAGGACTCTAATGCCACACACGTCCACCTACGGTGTGTGTTCTTGCGTATGGACACCGTATCCGCGGTCCAGTACGACCTTCGCTTGGGGGGTCCTTGACCCAAAATCCTAACGGATCTAGCAAGATCTCTGACATTTCTGCCTGGAACGCGACATCGTTCCAGCTGCGAAATGTACCCCAGGCACTTCCGCTATGGTGTTAGATTGGAATTCTCGCTACCCGCCCAATTCCAGCGACTGACGACTGCATCGGTCAGTGTTCCTGGCCCTGGCTCCCTTATGAGATCCTTTCTTTCCCCAGTCTGTACGGGGATCTGCACCCTCTATTCACGACGCACGTCCTACTTCTCTTCGCATGGTTGGGTTTTCGGGGTGTCGGTCACGGACAGCGACCTTTTCTTTTATAACGGGGGTTCCACTTGCCTTGATCTAGGCCTTGGGACTAGATATACATTTCGATCATCCGGAGGACTCTGGGTTAGTTGGTGATCAACGACAAGTTAACCTCATGAAGGCGTTCGTCTAAGGCCGGGTACACACGGACAAACATGTATGGTGAAAGCGGTCCGTCGGACCGTTTTCACCATACATGTCTGCCAGAGGGCTTCTGTACGATGGTTGTACACACCATCGTACAGAAGTCCGCGCGTAAACAATACGCGGGGCGTGTCCGCGGTGTCGCCGCGTTGATGACGCGGTGTCGCCGCGACAATGACGCGGCGACGTGGGCGGCCCGCCTTTAAAATGCTTCCACGCATGCGTCGAAGTCATTCGACGCATGCGAGGGACGGCGGGCGCCTGGACATGTACGGTAGGTCTGTACTGACGACCGTACATGTCCGAGCGGGCTGAATTCCAGCGGGCTGTTTTAAAACAAGTCCAGGAATATTTGCCCGCTGGGAAAAGGCCCGGCGGGCAAATGTTTGCTGGAATTCGGCCCGCTCGCGCCCACACACGACCAAACATGTCTGCTGAAACTGGCCTGCGGGCCAGTTTCAGCAGACATGTTTGCTCGTGAGTATGGGGCCTGAGATGACCAACTACCTGGTGGACTCGTTTGAGTCCGGGAGGTCCTATAGCTCCCCTGCGCCTTCCGCGCTGCGAACTCGGACTACCGCTCCCTTGTAGACTTACTACCGGTGGGATAACACCCAGGGTGTACCGACTTAGTAAGCGTTAAGTTTCAACGCCCATCACACCCAGGGTATCAACGCTCTTGGGAGGTGATCAGTGGTCCTGACCACGCGCCAGGACTGGGGGGACAATCTCACTCTGTCGGAGGTTATTGTCGTTTGAGCTACTGCCCCCTCGTGTCTGATTCCGTCAGACGCATATCGGGTGTCACGACGTTGGCCATTCCAGGCGTCGGATCCCGCCTCGGAGAGTCAGGGTTTTTCCGTCGTGCGTAGGACAGCGGCGGGACTTCATCGTTTTTTTCTACCCGTTCTTCCCCGCACATCGTACTCCGTTATCTACGGATTTCTTAGTCCTTCACGGTCCCACTGCGATCTTCGCATCTCTTCCTACTCCTCATTCCTACGCTAAACCTCAGTTTCCGGTTTCCTCAGCTACGCTAGCCAGAGGGGTACGATCAATCATGGAAATGGCAGGGTCTTACGTAACCCCGTGGGCGCCCACCCCTCCAGAGGAGCGGTGGCTCCTAGGTCATCACAACGGGCGGCTCCCTATAGGATTTACGGCTAGCGGCGGACTGGTAACCACGATTGCTTTCCGCCAATTCTGCTTGGATCGGAGGAACACATATCTATATCAATTTTGTAGTTGTTTCATTTGTTATCATCTATATATGCATTGTTATAGCTTTGAACTTGCATATGATATGAGCCTCCTGTCTGAGGTATAATTCGAGATTTTCCTAGCTTGTGACGGAAAATATTGATTATATGAAGACAGGAGGCGAGTATCTTCCCTCCCGACCCAACCCTGTCACGAGGTTGTCTCTCTCTCGTTCTAGACTGTTGAACCACACACCCTGCAAGTCGGAGGCTGGTACGCCCCGGGAGTTCGTTTTCACTAACCCCGTCGGGATTGCTGTTCCGTTTCGATCCATGGGTTTAGTTCACCGCAGATGGAGGCTCCTACTACGTTCCAGATCCGGAGTCGGGATGCCGTTGACTGAATCCGTTGGTCCATGTTCCTGAAGACGACTGACCGGTCGGCTCCGAATGGTTTTGGTTTTCCTATAGTCCCCGTTGGGATGAAGTTGGTCCGGATGAAGTTGGTCCACGTTGGCCTTGTCCTTTCGTTTCCTCCAGATTCAGATGTTGTGTTCCGGTCGGAAGGTTCCCGGCAGCCGCGGAGATGTCTAATTGGACTTTCGGTTCCTGTTTACACTAATTCGCATGAAGAAAGAGGAATAGGTTACCTCAGACAGTCCCTTATATAGATTACGGTCTGGGAGGGGCTACGCTGGCCCAGGGACTGCTGGGAAGGGTAGTTCTTTGAATTTTTTCTTTTAAGTTACAATAAATGTTTACTGTATTTCTGCTATGGGCATTATTAAAGAAAGATAATGCATATGATACTCGCCTCCTGTCTTCATATAATCAATATTTTCCGTCACAAGCTAGGAAAATCTCGAATTACCTGCCATGGGGTTATTTTAGGCACCTCCTATCTTTATGCACCCCAGGCAGAGGGCCCATTGTATCCAAGGACTGGATTGATTTTACCTTGCATGTTTATATCTTGATGTTCCTTCTCTGCCCTGAGGAAGAGTTACTCAAAGCATGTTGGGAAGGGCAAAGGCTCATCTTCTTCATCCATTGATTACCACATTTACAAAATAGTATAATTCTACAGTAATTTGTGTTTGTCATCTTATGGATATTTTAATACTGAGATTTTGAAATATCGTATCTGAGAGAGAATATTTTTCTTGTCTGATTAGCCATAGTTTTTAAAACAATTTTATTTGTTAATTAGTGAGAAATTCAATGCGCTACTGTGAGTAAACGAATGTGATAATATAGTGGTGATGATAAGATGTGTAAAATAAATCTGAGGCCGCTGTATCTAGGAGTGTTCACATAACACAAAATAAAAATAGATAAATAAATAAATGATAAGCGCTTCAAATACGTGATCTAATTCACCGTGGAGGGTAATACCAGTGATGAGTGCACAAACACAATAAGAGGTTAAATGTGATAAGTAACCAATAAATATTTTCAAAATAATCACAAATGATGTGAACCTGAGAAGGTGCAAATAGTGCAATGAGATGTCCTTCAATATTAAATGCAAACAACAATTGGTGCAATTAGTGGTTCAAAAAAATGAAAATTAAATATACAAGAAAAAATGAATGAATGGATGATAATGAGATCAGAGTATGATCGACAGTCTATATAGGATGGATCAGATGAAATCAATTTCTAAATCTCTGCTCTCCTCCCTCAAGTGGTAAGTATATATCCTCATAGGTAATGTAGTTCCCTTACCTGCAGGGTACTATATATGAGCATATAGTGTGGACTCCACGACGTGATGGTCCTGCTCCTACGAGTATGGATGACTCCTCCTGCTCCAGCTGATGGGTCTCTCCAAGCTGCAGGGTACTATATGTAAGTATATAGTGTGAACTCCACGGCGTGATGGTCCTGCTCCTTCAAGTGTGGATGACTCCTCCTGCTCCAGCTGATGGGTCTCTCCAAGCTCCGTGGTCCGAAGTGAGCAGTGAGATGAGGGAGAAAAGAAAAAAGTGCCTCCAATAGTGCAGTAGATTTGGACTCGATCCGGTTTATTATGGTAAAAGTTAAATATGCAAGTACATTTTGCAGGGATGGGCACATGCAGATGACAAAGTTTTTAAAAATCCCGGGGACGCGGCGTTCTAGGTACCGCCTGACGTCTGGTGGCCTCCGGCTTGTGCGGGTATGTTAGTATTGGTCTGACTCCCTACGGCGTTACGTCACGCACCTCGTGACTTCATCAGGGGAACCTTATTGGCTGTCAGGCCGTCAATTAAATAGTAGCAAAACCGGAAGTAAACAAGCTTCCATTTTCTTGAAGTCCATGTCCGTGGACATGGTAGTGAAGGAAGTGAGTGTTGTTAGACGTCGATGGGACATTGATTGGTTCTGTGAATGCAGGGAAATCCAAACTTGGACGCAACAGAACTAATGTCCCCAAGGCAATAAAAATTGTGTAAATATAGAGTTAAAATAGCGAGAGAGTTTCTCATTATATATAAAGTATACTGGCCATAAATGTATAAAGATAGCAATGCTCAAATGCGTACAGTATACCAAAGAGGATAAATGAATAAAAATTATAATAAAAACTTTTAAAACATTACCAGGATACTGGACGTGGGTAAAAAGACACTTAGTGAGTCTACTATTGGTACTACTGTACAGACCAATATTAGTGTCTTCTGGTGAAACCACATTTATATGTTTTTATCTATATGTTGCTTACATCATTCAAGCGAACAGAGATGGATGTAAAATATGGGTACATCTTAAAGGGTGAAACTATATATCAGTGTATGTATATATAGGATATATATATAAAAATGACACTGGAATTAATCATTGTGGTACAGTGTGACCTCCTGCCAATAGTGTTGAAGTATATTTCAATGGAGGTATGTACATGTCCAATTATTGATAGGTGTGGTGTGTTATTTTGTATGTGTACTAGAGATTCTAGTGTAAACTTCACCCCCAATCAAGGAGGGTCAGGGTGTCTCGGAAGTGAAAATGGTCAGTATCATGGATGGATTAAAAACCACCCTCACAAACCCAAGGCCACCACACATATTGTGACATAGCATGTCAATGGACACTTTACATTGGAAAATACATATATAATCCATATGTGAATATTAATTCTACATAATATATAGAAGACATAATTAAAATATTAAAATTATTTTAAAAACCATATTTAAAAGTTATTTAAAAAACAGTTAAGATCAAAATCCACATTCATACCCCCTGGTGTAAGTGTGTTAAGAGTGTGGATCCAGCGGGATTCTTTCTGACTGATAACCCGTATCTTATGACTACCTCTCCATGATGCCTTGTATTTTTCTATGCCCCAGAATTGTAGTGAGGTAGGGTCTTGGTTGTGTTCTTTCGCAAAGTGTCGTGATACACTATGTTTGGGGTTGCCCTTACTAATATTTCGTATATGTTCCTCTATTCTCACTTTGAGTTTCCTTTTGGTTCTGCCTACATATTGCAAATTGCAATTGCATTGGAGCACATATATGACACCCTCTGTATGGCATCCAATAAAATCTCTTATTTTGTGTGTATGTCCCGTATTGGTACCAATGAATTCTTGTCGTTTGCCTTGAAATAGTTTGGCATGTCTGCAGGCAAAGCAGTTCCTGCATGGATAAAATCCCTTTCCGTTAAAGAAGGAGAACATTGGTTTCGGGGGTGAAGCAATCACAGATTTAACCAACAGATCTTTTAAGGTAGGAGCTCGTTTGTATATAATTTTAGGCTTAGTGGGGAGTATTGTGTTGAGATCTTTATCGTTAAGCAACACATGCCAATGTTGTTGGATGAGTTTGTTTATATCTCTATGTTGTACATTATAGTCTAGTATCAGACTAGGGGCCGTGTCCCCTTGGAGTGTTTTCTTGGTAGCCTTATTTTCCAGCATCGGTTTTCTATCCAGTTCCTGTACATTACGTATTTGTTCATTTATCCAGGATTTGTCATAACCCTTTTCTTCAAACCTTTTTCCAATAAATTGGGCCTGTTCCTTAAAGTCATCTTCCCTTGTGCAGTTTCTTTTAAGCCTGACCAGTTGTCCTTTCGGAATGTTGAAGAGCCATGGCTTATGATGGCAACTTTCAACTGACAGGTAACTGTTTGTGTCGACTGCTTTGAAATAGGTTTTGGTTATGATTTTGTTACCTTCTAGTGTTATGCTCAAATCTAGAAAGTCAACCGTCTTTTGATCAATTTTCCAAACAAGTTCGATGTTTTGCTTGTTTTTATTTAGATTTTCCATATATTTCTCCAAACTTTCTTTGCTGCCATTCCATAGAATGATGACATCATCTATGTACCTCTTGTATAAAAGAAGCTCTCTCGGTGTTTGGTCATAGATGGCTAATTCTTCCCATTGAGCCATGAAGGCATTCGCTATACTTGGGGCAAATTTAGCGCCCATAGCTATGCCTATAGCTTGTTTATAGTAGGTCTGGTTGTGCCAAAAATAATTAAATTTTAGGCAAAACTCGAGGCATTTAATTAAATATTTGCGTTGTTTGCATACCATGTTGCTGTGTTCACGTAATAGCCACTTGGCTGCGTGGCATGCATCATGGTGACCAACTATAGTGTATAACGACGAAACATCCGCTGTGGCGAGGATCGTGCTTCCTTCTGCCACAGGGACTTTGTCGAGAAGTTGGAGAATATGTTTGGTATCTTTTAAATATGATCTCGTGTTTTGTACAGCCGGTTGAATAAAAAAGTCGATATATTGTCCCATTCTGGAGGTGAGTGACTCGATGCCGTTGACTATCGGCCTTCCAGGCGGGTTATCCTTGGACTTATGAATTTTAGGAACTGTATATATTACTGGAATCCTACAGCATTCCGGCACCAGGTATTTGGCCTCTTTTTTGTTTAGTATATCTCTTTTTAATCCCAGGTTAACCACCAATTTGAGTTCTTTCTTATATGTGTTGGTGGGATTCCCTGGCAGTTTAATGTACGTCTCTTCATCTGACAATTGGCGGTCTAGTTCTCCCAGATATTGAGTTTTGGTTTGTATAACAATGGCTCCCCCTTTGTCCGCCGGGCGGATAACTACGTCGTTTCTTTCCGTAAGCGACTTAATTCCATTTTTCATATGTATCGGATCATATTTTTTCTTCACTTTCAATGTGTCAAGGTCTGCAAGAACTAGTTTCTTGAAGACCTCTATGTGTTGATTGTCCGACACTTGTGGATTAAAGATGGAATTATTACGTAGCGTACTGTGCGTTGAATGGTTGTTGAGTGGTTGCTGTACAGTATGTGAGAATTTATCATTAAGGAAATATTTCTTCATATTAAGTTTTCGGATGTACTTCCGAATCCCAATATATGTATCGAATTTGCTTAGATTTTTGACTGGTGCATGTTTTAATCCCCTATCTAGGACGGCTAGTTCTTCTGCTGTCAGTTGAATTGAGGTTAGATTTACCACGTTCTCTCCTCGTCTTTTCTTTTTCTTTTGTTGTCCCTTTCCTGCTCTGTTTCCCCTCTTGTTTCTGGGCTTGGTTTTGCTGTTGTTTCTTGTGTTCTTCTCCTTGGTGAGCAGTGGGGATCTGGTATTGATCTTCGTGGGGAATGTTCCCTCCTTTCTCTGTCTAAAAAAGTTGACCGAGGTGCTGTATATTGATGTTGGTCATAGCTTGAACGTGAGTCCTCATAGTGCTGTTCCTGCTGTCCTCTAAGGGGTTCATATCTATTGTGGGTCATAATGGGTGTTCTATAGTATCCTCCATACTGGTCCTGTATCTGTGGGGGTCCCCTATTGTAATTGCCATAATAATCATAGGCCTGTGGGGGTGGAGGCGGTCCTCTATAATACCCTCCATATGGTTCCTGTGGTGGAGGAGGAGGGCCTCTATTGTCTCTTGGATTTCTTTCATTGTATTGTCCATTGTTGTGTTGTCCATTGTTATAAGGTTTCTTGTTGTTTGGTTTTTTATATGGTTTCTTCCACTGTTTTTTTGGTGTATGTGGTGCATATTGACCATTATGATGGTGGTCATATTGTGGTCTACTATTTTCCCTGTATCCTGTTTGTTCCTCCCATCTGGGTGGGGGTCGCATCTGAGATGTTGTGGGATCTTGAATTCTCACTTCTTTGATCGGAGTCGATTGCGTGGAACTTGGTTGGGCCAGTTCTAACTTATGTTGCCATTTAAATACACGGTCGGTTTTGTAGTCCGCCACGTCTCGTTGGAATTTTTTAGTTTTTCGTTGTTGTACTTCCTGATCTTTGGCCACTAAATCTTTGTTTAGTAGTGTGGACAATTTTTGGAAGTCACTGGACTCTTTAAACGGCTCCAGTTTGGATTTTATGTCTTCAATTTGTTGTTGTACTGCTCTTAGTTTCTTTTGTTTTCTCTTCAGAAGGAATTTAACTCCTTCTACGCTTTTGTTGTTAAAGAACTCGAACCATTCGTCTAACGATTCTTTATCGTCTAGTCCATCATTCGGTGGCATATCCCATCTGACTCGTCTGGGTGCTATGTTATCTTTAACATATTGGTCAAAGGTATGTATGTCCCACCAAAGGGATACCTTTTTTTCCATAACATGTCCCAGTTTTCTAATAAGACTGTCTACATCCGTGTTGTGTGTAATAGTGCGTGTATTAAAAACCTCTTCTAAATTAACATTTCTGTTCTCTATGAAAGTAAAAACTTCCATCGTGGCTGCACAGAATGTAAGTGTGAATAACAAATGGATAATTAGTGAGAAATTCAATGCGCTACTGTGAGTAAACGAATGTGATAATATAGTGGTGATGATAAGATGTGTAAAATAAATCTGAGGCCGCTGTATCTAGGAGTGTTCACATAACACAAAATAAAAATAGATAAATAAATAAATGATAAGCGCTTCAAATACGTGATCTAATTCACCGTGGAGGGTAATACCAGTGATGAGTGCACAAACACAATAAGAGGTTAAATGTGATAAGTAACCAATAAATATTTTCAAAATAATCACAAATGATGTGAACCTGAGAAGGTGCAAATAGTGCAATGAGATGTCCTTCAATATTAAATGCAAACAACAATTGGTGCAATTAGTGGTTCAAAAAAATGAAAATTAAATATACAAGAAAAAATGAATGAATGGATGATAATGAGATCAGAGTATGATCGACAGTCTATATAGGATGGATCAGATGAAATCAATTTCTAAATCTCTGCTCTCCTCCCTCAAGTGGTAAGTATATATCCTCATAGGTAATGTAGTTCCCTTACCTGCAGGGTACTATATATGAGCATATAGTGTGGACTCCACGACGTGATGGTCCTGCTCCTACGAGTATGGATGACTCCTCCTGCTCCAGCTGATGGGTCTCTCCAAGCTGCAGGGTACTATATGTAAGTATATAGTGTGAACTCCACGGCGTGATGGTCCTGCTCCTTCAAGTGTGGATGACTCCTCCTGCTCCAGCTGATGGGTCTCTCCAAGCTCCGTGGTCCGAAGTGAGCAGTGAGATGAGGGAGAAAAGAAAAAAGTGCCTCCAATAGTGCAGTAGATTTGGACTCGATCCGGTTTATTATGGTAAAAGTTAAATATGCAAGTACATTTTGCAGGGATGGGCACATGCAGATGACAAAGTTTTTAAAAATCCCGGGGACGCGGCGTTCTAGGTACCGCCTGACGTCTGGTGGCCTCCGGCTTGTGCGGGTATGTTAGTATTGGTCTGACTCCCTACGGCGTTACGTCACGCACCTCGTGACTTCATCAGGGGAACCTTATTGGCTGTCAGGCCGTCAATTAAATAGTAGCAAAACCGGAAGTAAACAAGCTTCCATTTTCTTGAAGTCCATGTCCGTGGACATGGTAGTGAAGGAAGTGAGTGTTGTTAGACGTCGATGGGACATTGATTGGTTCTGTGAATGCAGGGAAATCCAAACTTGGACGCAACAGAACTAATGTCCCCAAGGCAATAAAAATTGTGTAAATATAGAGTTAAAATAGCGAGAGAGTTTCTCATTATATATAAAGTATACTGGCCATAAATGTATAAAGATAGCAATGCTCAAATGCGTACAGTATACCAAAGAGGATAAATGAATAAAAATTATAATAAAAACTTTTAAAACATTACCAGGATACTGGACGTGGGTAAAAAGACACTTAGTGAGTCTACTATTGGTACTACTGTACAGACCAATATTAGTGTCTTCTGGTGAAACCACATTTATATGTTTTTATCTATATGTTGCTTACATCATTCAAGCGAACAGAGATGGATGTAAAATATGGGTACATCTTAAAGGGTGAAACTATATATCAGTGTATGTATATATAGGATATATATATAAAAATGACACTGGAATTAATCATTGTGGTACAGTGTGACCTCCTGCCAATAGTGTTGAAGTATATTTCAATGGAGGTATGTACATGTCCAATTATTGATAGGTGTGGTGTGTTATTTTGTATGTGTACTAGAGATTCTAGTGTAAACTTCACCCCCAATCAAGGAGGGTCAGGGTGTCTCGGAAGTGAAAATGGTCAGTATCATGGATGGATTAAAAACCACCCTCACAAACCCAAGGCCACCACACATATTGTGACATAGCATGTCAATGGACACTTTACATTGGAAAATACATATATAATCCATATGTGAATATTAATTCTACATAATATATAGAAGACATAATTAAAATATTAAAATTATTTTAAAAACCATATTTAAAAGTTATTTAAAAAACAGTTAAGATCAAAATCCACATTCATACCCCCTGGTGTAAGTGTGTTAAGAGTGTGGATCCAGCGGGATTCTTTCTGACTGATAACCCGTATCTTATGACTACCTCTCCATGATGCCTTGTATTTTTCTATGCCCCAGAATTGTAGTGAGGTAGGGTCTTGGTTGTGTTCTTTCGCAAAGTGTCGTGATACACTATGTTTGGGGTTGCCCTTACTAATATTTCGTATATGTTCCTCTATTCTCACTTTGAGTTTCCTTTTGGTTCTGCCTACATATTGCAAATTGCAATTGCATTGGAGCACATATATGACACCCTCCGTATGGCATCCAATAAAATCTCTTATTTTGTGTGTATGTCCCGTATTGGTACCAATGAATTCTTGTCGTTTGCCTTGAAATAGTTTGGCATGTCTGCAGGCAAAGCAGTTCCTGCATGGATAAAATCCCTTTCCGTTAAAGAAGGAGAACATTGGTTTCGGGGGTGAAGCAATCACAGATTTAACCAACATTTATTTGTTGTATAAAAAAAAGTCAATTAAGTTTTAATTTATCTGTGTACTTTTTTTTATTGGTGCCTTTAAAGTCCCATTTACCTATTTGTACTCTATATGTCACAAAAATCATATCAATATTTACAAAAGCAGTATTTTAAAACAAATATAATTATTGGTGATATTAAAGTAGAGCCATTGTTAAAGATAATTTGATACTTTAACCCTTTAGCTTGTGGTAACAAAAACAAATTACAAAAAGTTTTTTATTTTGTTTTGTTAGCAGTGGTTGGAATATTGCTTTACCTACATAGACATTGGGTTCTATGGCAGCAGCTTAGACCCCAATGTATTTCCCCAGTCTAAGTTTAGAGAGATGCTGCATGACAATGGACTTGACTTTCCAGAGAACTGTCATTTGCCAAGATCTTCTGGATCTACTGCCAAGTGTGTTTGTGGGGGATGAGTCTTTTGCTCTCAGTGAGCATGCATTAAGGCCCTATTCCAAATGCTCGCTGAATTTAGAGAGGTGGATCTTCAATTATAGCCTCCATAGACCACCAGGACAAGAACAGTGGTGGTAATGTGTTTTTGGCATGCTTACCCATTAGTGACATTTGTTGCCCACTCCAATCAACATGCAATCACTGCTATTAAAGCAGAATGCGCCTTACATATTGTCATCAGGCAGCGTGATGGCTTCCTTTTTGAGGATTCCTTAGGCCACAATAGGGAAAGGGCACACTGGACCGGAAGCTGGGGCAGCAGAAGTAGTGTGGTCAGTTTGCATCCTTCTTTACATTTCCCACAGGCCAGATCCAATGCAAATTGACGTTCTTGATTAATTTGCAACAACTATGCCTTTTTTGTGTATTGCTTATGTAGCGTCTGTGTACTTTATGGTAACGGTGCTAGTTAAATTTAAGGGTAGATCAGAGTGTAGTTGGACTCTGATCCAGATTGTTAAATACAAAACAGGGTCTCTGTCTCAGCTTGGCTGTGCTGTAGGCTTATTCTGCTGTACTGGGGTGTTCTTCCAGTCCCGGTGCTGCAGGTGGCAGCAGTGGAGTCGAGGTTTGGGTGCTCTTTCCCAGCAGCCAATCAGGAGTGTTTGGCCTCGCTGTGCATGCTGGGGAGGGGTATTTATGGGGCAGACACCATTGGTTCTGGGTCTTCTTCATCCAGTGTGGCACCCACCTTTAGGGTGACCACATCATGGCGTCCCAGCATTAGAGCCTACCTGGCCGGAGCGTGCATGCCACGCGGTGTTCCTGGTTCTGGGACCATGCTGGCCCGGAGCATCTGAACAGCGACGGGGACCCAGTGAGTGACTGGGTTCCCACCTTCGAGGATCCCAAGCTGTACTGCTTTTCGGTGGGGAGTCAGTTTGAGGAGCACCATTGAGAGGCTGGCGGTACAAAAGGGCCTGGACAAACCACCGGGGATCGAGGTAGCTGGACACTGAGGGATTGATCACCTATTAGTCGGTACCTGAGCAACAAGTTGAAGGAGATCCAGGAGGAATATCTCCAAGAATTTTATCCAGAGAGGGCCTGTGGCAGAGGTATCTTTCTGAGGCTCACTGAGGAGGGTCTGTGGCAGAAACTTTTCCCCAAGTTCAAGTTCACCAAGGAGGGTCTGTGGCAGAGACTTTGTCCTACAAATTGTCCGAGTGATACTCCGGCTGCCAGGTCAGTGAGAGAGGCCTGTCCAGGTACACTAAACCCACTCTGGCAGGAGTGGCGCAGAGAAGTGTTACGTTTGGGAGCAGGACTGTTTGCCTATCATCACACCTGAATCTGCTATTCTAACTTCTTCAACTTTACTTTCCTCACCACAAGTTTACTGTTTTTACCCGGCTGGGTAATAAAGAGCACAGCAAAAAGCACCTGTCGTGGACATTCCTTTACTTCTACTATATGCAATACGCATCATTCACCCCTAGGAATTCGGAGGAGCCATGAGGTAATGTGCCATCCAAAAATCCAGCAGCTCCTCCGGGGGGTAATGCTACCCTTACATTTCAATAGATTTTTAACAGAATACATTATTAGTAATTAAACGTAGATTTAAACTTAGTTTAGTTCTAGTCCACCCAAAAATCAAATTTCAGTCATAGATGGGACATGGGGGACTGAATCAGGCCCTGACTTCCTATATGTCTTTGATATTGCAACAGTAAGATCTCAATGTTTTAATTTCTAACTCTATTCTTGTCCACCTGGGTGTTGTAGGTATTCCCAGGCACCCACCTGTGTGTTGAACTCAAACTATTGCATTCTCCATAGTACAAAATTAATAGAGATTGAACATGAGTGAGTGTCAGGAAAATGGCCGAAGAAGGACTGGCAATTCTGCCCAAGACAATAATGGCCGCCACAGTGCACAGTGTGACTGATGTGGGCAGTTCTTCTGGGTCTATTTAAGCCTGCTGTTGGAGCCACCCCTTGCTGGATCATCGTCAGCTTTTCAGTGTTTCCTGTGCTCCTGTGTCTCTGTGATCCTGTTCCCTGTTACCGACCTGGCTTGTTTGACTTCTGCTTCTGATCCACTCCTGATTAACCTCTGGCTTGCACCACAGACTATGCTCCTGTCTGCTTCTTTATCTGTACTTCGTCTCTGGCATTTCTGGACTGATCTCTCGTGTATGACCCCTAGCTTGTCTTCAGTTCCTGCTACCGGTTTGCGCCTACTGAGGCTTTCTGCCTGACACCCCGCGCTCAGTGGCTCTGCAGCTCATCCCAGCAACTACCAGTGCACTCCAAGTGACCAGCTCATCACCAACAACACCTGGCAAACTGTGCACCTTTGGGTACTGCTCCCTCTGTATCACTCCCAGGGAAGCACTGCACTTACCCGTAAGGGGCGCCCTCTCAACAATCGGCCTCCTCCTCGGAACCTGACAGTGAGAATAATAATTGCCACAGTAGATATGCAGAATGATATTAAAGAGATAAGAAATACTCGTTAAAGTGTATCTATACACTGTCATTAAAAAATATTGGCCCAGATTCAGAAAGGACATACGACGGCGTATCTCCAGATACGCAGTCGTATGTCTGAATGAGCGTCGTCGTATCTATGCGACTGATTCTTAGAATCAGTTGCGCTTGAATCCAGCCAAGATACGACTGACGTAAGTCTCCTACGTCGTCGTATCTTGGGTGCATATTTACGCTGGCCGCTAGGGGCACTTCCGTATATTTCCGCGTTGAATATGCAAATGAGGTAGATACGCCGATTCAGAAACGTACTTGCGCCCGTCGGATTTAGCTACGCCGTTTACGTAAGGCGTCGGTCCGGCGTAACTTTACCCCTCATAAAGCAGGGGTAAGTCATGTTAAGGTATGGACGTCGGAAACGTCGGAACAGCGTCGTATTTTACGTCGTTTGCGTAAGTCGTACGTGAATGGGGCTTCACGTATGTTATGTTCACGTCGAAAAAAGCATTGAGCCGACGTATCTTATGGAGTATTTGCGACGTGACTCTGAGCATGCGCACGCATGCGCCGTTCGTTCGGCCCCTCATTTGCATGGGGTCACGGCTCATTTCAATACAACACGCCCACTGCCTTGATCATTTGAATTACGCGGGCTTACGCCGGCCCATTTACGCTACGCCGCCGTAACTTAGGGCGCAGTTCTTTCTGAATACGGTACTCGCCTCTCTAAGTTATGGCGGCGTAGCGTATATGAGATGTGCTACGCCCGTCTAAAGATACGCGATTCTTTCTGAATCCGGGTCATTGTTTAGTTGGGGTGCTGTATGATAAAATGCTTGAATACTTATTTTCAGTTTAAAACTTTAGTGAAATCCTTTTCACAAACCACATTTTGTTATATGGGACAGTTCCTTTCACATTCTTTCTAAAACTAATAAAAATGTTTCAGATTTATGTATACTTTAATGGTAAATACTACAGTCCCATATCTGAAACATTTTACTTTACAAACAATTTGCATGTATACTAACATTAGGTCAGATTTGAATATAACATGTCATGTCGTAACTGGTTTGGGAGCAAAAATACAATTTGCCAGATTCACGTACGCCGGCTTAACTTTGTGCAGGCGTAGCGTATGTCATTTACGTTACACCGCCGCAAGTTAGAGAGGCAAGTGCAGTATTCACAAAGCACTTTCTCCGTAAGTTGCGGCGGCGGCATATCGTAAATGTGCCGGCGTAAGCGCGCCTAATTTAAATTGTGAAGAGGTGGGCATGTTTTATGTAAATAAAGCATGACTCCACGTAAATGACGTTTTTAACGAACGGCGCGTGCGCCGTCCGTGGACGTAACCCAGTGCGCATGCTCCAAATTACGCCGCAAAGACTGATTGCTTTCGACGTGTACGTAAATTACGGCCTGCCCCATTCACGGACGACTTACGCAAACAACGTAAAAATTTGACGTGGTTCCGACGTCCATACTTAACATCGGCTGCGCCATCTTTTTGGTGGTTTATCTTTACGCCTGAAAACGCTTTACGTAAACGGCGTATCTTTACTGCGACGGGCAAGCGTACGTTCGTGAATAGGCGTATCTCACTGATTTACGCATTCTAGGCGTAAATCAGCGTACACGCCCCTAGCGGCCAGCGTAAATAGACAGCTAAGATACGACGGCGCAGGCGGTCGTATCTTAGCAACTTTTAAGCGTATCTCAATTTGAGAATACGCTTAAATATACAACGGCGCAGATTCGGAGTTACGACGCCATATCTACTGATACGCCGGCGTAACTCTACCTGAATCTGGCTAAATGACTATGGTGTTTAAAACGTGGCTAAATGGTCAGATTGAATCTAATTGAAGAACAAGTGACTCTGTATAAGGCCTGTATCCTGATTTCCATTGTAATTTGCACTTTTTGGTTTTAGCATAATGAAGCAACTGCATATGTTGACCAAGCATGGCCTGTAACTAGAATTTTTTTAACATTTTTTTCTGGAAGTTGATTGGTTAACTTTGTGTACAATAATTCTTTAAAATACTGTGCAATATTGTGCAATCTCAGTTCTTTAGAAAGACTCATGCCTTGAAACAATTACCTTGGGAAAAGAGCTGTTCTGGGAAAAATATATATCATTACCAAGAAAGAAACTAAACTACATAATAGGGAACATTAAAATAATATCTACAATGCAGCTATCCCTGCAGAATGTATTTGTTCACCATTTGCTTTTCAATACTATACTCTGCACTATTAATGTCATTACTGTTATTATATTATTTTTTATATTGCCAATATTATCTACAGTTCTCTCAAGGCTGGATTTTTGGTTGGCAACATAGGTCATGAACTAGGGGCATATAGGTGGATGCAGGTAGGCGGGCGCATAGTTGCGGCGGCATAGCGTATGGCATTTACACTACGCCGCCGTAAGTTAGCGAGGCAAGTACATGATTCACAAAGTACTTGCCTGCTAAGTTACGGCGGCGTAGCGTAAATTGGGCGGGCGTAAGCGCGCATAATTCAAATTCGGCTGAGGGGGCGTGTTTTATGCTAATGGGGGTGACCTTACGTGATTGACGTATTTTACAAACGGCGCATGCGCCTTCCGCCTACATATCCCAGTGTGCATTGCGGCAAAGTACGCCGCACGGTCCTATTGGTTTCGACGTGGACGTAAATGACGTAAATCCCTATTCACGGACGACTTACGCAAACAACGTAAAATGTTCGAATTTCGACGTGGGAACGACGACCATACTTAACATTACTATTCCAGCTATTTGATTGAATAACTTTAGGCCTGATAATGCGTTACGTAAACGGCGTATCTGTACTGCATCGGCCGGGCGGACGTTCGTGAATAGGCGTATCTAGTGATTTACATATTCTACGCCGACCGCAATGGAAGCGCCACCTAGCGGTCAGCCTAAAAATTACACTTTAGGATACGACGGTGTAAGACACTTACGCCGCTCGTATCTGAGCCTAATTTAAGCGTATCTGGTTACCAGAATATGCTTAAATTTGCGGCGGCGCAGATTCAGACTTAGGCTGGCGTATCTACTGATACGCCAGCCTAAGTCTTTCTGAATCTAGCTAATAGTATCTAGGTTCGGTGTCCAGTCATCTGAAGTAGCATCACTAAGTCCATGCCTCTGACTGTCAGTTAAAATAAGCATGGATTCCATTTTGCTCCAGTACCCTAGCGAGATTGTAATTTCAGAGATGGTTCAGCCCTACCACTCTGTCATACTACTCCTGAGACTGGAGCAAGTTGTTTATATGAAAACTTACTTAATTCTGCTTCTGATTTTTTTTTTACCTTTGTCTTGTTGGATTGAAGCCTATCTGGAAAATTGATACATGGAAAAGTGGTATTCATATGATTTTTGTGGATTAGGCGGTGAGAAGTTATAAAAATGTGATTGCTGGTAGAAGGAATTATTAGTTATTAAACATTGGGGAAGGAGAGGCGACATGTGAGATTGTTAGTTTATAAATGGCTTTTCAGGTAAGTAGGATTAGTTGTTTTGCCAGTAGGAATTTTTGAATGATTACTGGGGTATACATTTGCATATACCGTATTTATCTGCGTATACCACGCACTTTTCAGGGCAAAATCGTGGGTGCGCCATATACGCTGATCCCCGCTTTCCCGCGCCGAGCTTGAACTACTGCGCCGGCATATACCGAGCGCAGTACACTCGTGTATAGTCGGGCAGGCTCGGCTCCTCTCGCAGTCAGGACGCACAGGACGTGACCGCGAGAGCAGCCGAGCCTGCCCGACTATACACGAGTGTACTGCGCAGTAGTTCAAACTCAGCGCGGGAAGCGGGGATCGAGCGGGGAGGACACCGCAGATGGATGCCGGACCCGACGAGGACACCACCGAATCCGCAGATGGACACCGGACCCGACGAGGCCGCCGATGGACGCCGCGCAAGACACCAAAACTGTAAGTACTAAAATGTTTTTTTACAGGAATTGCGGATCCACTTTAGGGGTGCGCGCTATACGCCGGAGCGCGCAATACCCTGATAAATACAGTATAAAAAAACCATACAAAAAATAATGCAAAAGTGGACATATAGGGCTAGATTCAGATACAAATGCCTATCTTTAGGCGGGCGTAGCGTATCTCATATACGCTACGCCGCCGTAACTTTGAGAGGCAAGTCCCGTATTCAGAAAGAACTTGCGCCCGAAGTTACGGCGGCGTAGCGTATATGGGCCGGCGTAACATAACTTACGCACAGCCCCATTCGCCTACGACTCACGCAAACGACGCAAAATTTGACGCTGACCCGACGTCCATACTTAACATTGGCTACGCCTCATATAGCAGGGGTAACTTTACGCCGGAAAAAGCCTTACGTAAACGACGTAAATCAATGCGCCGGGCGGACGTACGTTTCTGAATCGGCGTATCTATCTCATTTGCATATTCTACGTGGAAATCTACGGAAGTGCCCCTAGCGGCGAGCGTAAATATGCACCCTAAGATACGACGGCGTAGGAGACTTACGCCGCTCGTATCTAGGCAACATTGAGGCGTATCTGATTCTATGAATCAGGCACCGAGATGCGACGGCCCGCATTCGGAGTTACGACGGCGTATCTGGAGATACGCTGACGTAACTCCTTTCTGAATCTAGCCCACTGTGGATATATACAGTAGGCCGTTCAAATTTCACATGTTGGCAGAGTAACTCAATGGTACTCCAACAACTCAAGTCCCTTTGACTAGGTGAGGATTAAACTTCTCAGGTTACAGCTACAGGACGCAATTGGTTTTCTATACTTTGCTCCTTCACATACAGCAATGTATTAGTAAAGGTTTACAGGTCTATATATAAGGACAGCACTGGCAGGCAGGATTGTGAATGGTTTCCCACAAAAATATAGTAATGTGTTCCAGGGTTTATGGCTGAGGTGGAGAAAAACATTTTGTTTTCTCTGAATCGTAATAGTTTCTGTTCTGAGTCTGGAGCCTATAGGCTTGTAGAGTGGCATTGTTAGGCCCACATCTTGCCTGGTAGCCAAACCTTATTATTAATCTCAGCTGTCCACGTGCCATTATATATGTGAGTTGACTGATGCTCATGGCCCTCTTTGCTGCTCAGGGAGCTGACCGAACTGACAGAACACTAAAAAGGTACAAGTGTTGCCTGTTTGTTTTGGAGAACCAAATGAGAGGGCACCCTGTTAGTCAGGAACTGACAGCTTAGTTAATAACTCTGACAATAAGTTCACACTTTTTTTCTCAAAAAGCAATCTGCAATCTGCAAATTGCTTTTCAGAGTATGGCAAAGAAGCTGCTGTCAGGCACTCAGAAGGTGATTCTGACGCCTACTGGATGACTGTTTTATTTTGCTAAAACTATGGGACTAATGCAGCGCAGCTGCAAGTGAATCGGTTGGCTTGTAACATGGTTCCATTCACTTAAATTGCTGAATTTGACAGGTAGTGCTGCCTGTCAAGTCGACATGCCACATTAAGTTGTCTGTGGCTGCAATCAGTGAAAAGCAGTCAATATATACTGTATATAGATAGAGAGAGAGTGTCCAGATTGCAGAACACTTTGCAAAGAAACAAATGCAAGTTTCAGGCATTCACCAAGCCACACTAGAATTTCATATAACTAAAGCAAATTTTTTTTTTGTTGTTGTTTTGAAAAGAGCAGAGGGGGATTAGAACAGCTTTAGGTTTTTATTGCTGGCTGGCTTTCTCTCTGTGTCCTGTTTACTGAAAAGAGTATAATTTTGGGACAGGGGAGGGCTGGCAGCCTTAGGCCTGGGGGGCAAGTCCAGTCAAGTGGCCCAAAGAGCGTGAAAAAGTGATGGGTCGAGGAAAACAGTCTAAGATTTTTCATGATCACAAGAGTCCGCACATAGCCTCCCCTTGCATCAGAGTCCGTACAGAGCCCCCCTTACAGCAGAGTCCGCACAGAGGCCCCCCTTACATCAGAGTCCGCACAGAGGCCCCCCTTACATCAGAGTCCGCACAGAGGCCCCCCTTACATCAGAGTCCGCACAGAGCCTCCCCTTACATCAGAGTCCGCACAGAGCCTCCCCTTACATCAGAGTCCGCACAGAGCCTCCCCTTACATCAGAGTCCGCACAGAGCCTCCCCTTACATCAGAGTCCGCACAGAGCCTCCCCTTACATCAGAGTCAGCACAGAGGCCCCCCTTACATCAGAATCCGCACAAAGGCCCCCTTACATCAGAGTCCGCACAGAGGCCCCCCTTACATCAGAGTCCGCACAGAGGCCCCTCTTACATCAGAGTCCGCACAGAGCCTCCCCTTACATCAGAGTCCGCACAGGGCCTCCCCTTACATCAGAGTTCGCACAGACACCATGTACATCAGATCTGATGTAAGGGGTGTTCTGGGAAACTTGATTTAAGGGTGCATGGTGTGGACTATTGTGTAAAGAGGCTCTCTGCTCACCAAAGCCTGCCCCCCCTCCCCTTTAACAAAGTCCACAGAGCACCCCTTTTTATACACTGGGAGGCAGGAGAGACTAGAGAGGGTGAGCTTACCAGGATGGAGGCTGAGGCGCAGGCTGGCTGTCTGATGCTTTTTTGAGTTCAAACTTCCTTTCCAGTGCCCACACATGCCCAGTGAGTGTGGGCAGGGCAGACTCAGAAGGAGGAGGAGCAGATGAGCTCTATCTCTCCTCGTGTATGTGCAGAGAGAGAAGGAGATGTCAGTGCTAATGTGCGCTGAGGCTGAGCTATGTGTGAGACGAGACATAGCTCAGCTCTGCAGCCATCTACCTCGGAGCTGTCACAGGCACGACTCCACAGTGGGAGGTGAGCAGCGGCCGTGACCTGTGTTAACAGAGCTCCAGCAGGCATATTCCTGCTCTGCACATAACACATTTGGTAGCGGCGGCCGGTGGCTGTGCATAGTGTCACCAGCCCGGGGGGAGATTTCCAACCTGCCCCCCCTGCCAGCCCTCCCCTGTTTTGGGATGTCATCTGAACAAGAATGGAGGGGAAATCTTACAATGAGGGCACTAGTTCTGGTGACAACCATAGATTTCCTCACTACTTCTGTAACTTTCTATGTTTGCTATAGGATAGGAAGTGAAGGCAAATCTCCCCAATTGAACACAGATAAGTAACATGCAAAAGTAACATTTTGCATGTATGTCTTCTTTAGGTTCTTTAAGTCATTTCAAATGTTGTTTTTCTATTTTTTTACATTTGTAGTGTTTACTAAAACAATACCTGGCGAAGACTATGTATGGCTGTGCCGAGAAACACAATACATAGGCATGGTCCACCGCTGTCGCGAATAGGGAAAAAATAGTTTAGGAGATCAAGAAAGGATGGAAAAACAATATTTTAAACAAATTATGATCCCTGCTTTAGCAGGATATATTATCCAGTTAGGGTTGACATGTTTTTTAACTCTGCTAAGAAAAATAAATATAATAATGCTAGTCCCTTAGGGTCATCCACAAAATATGTCAAATGTCTGAAAATGTTAAAAAAACAAATTTTTATTATGAATAGGTTAAAAGCCAATCTAAAAGTAACTGTATCACCTGTTTGGGAGATTTGTTTTCATTTTGAAGTCAAGCCTTTTCAATATTTGCTAAAATGGACAGTATATATATATATATATATATATATATATATATATATATATATTTTTTTTTTTTTTTTCGTCCAGTACTTTGTAGCTCTGTACTGGGGGGATCTGCAGAAAACTCAGATGTTGCCACAGTCTGATGTAGTACTCTTTTAACTTGGTTCTTGGCTTTTACCATGTATATAATAAACATTTTTTTTTTTTTTTTTACTTTAACAGACTTTTTTTAATTAATTTGTGAACAAGCTTGAGAGACGAGTAATTTATATATATTTATTTCTCCTATCAATCCTGTTAAAGCAGAACTCCAGGCAAACTGCTAAATACTCAGTAAGAATGCGTATTTGTTTAAAGCTGCATTGCAGGCAAACAGCTAACTACAAAGATGAAGTGCTTTACCTTCCAACATGGGGCCATTTTATATTTGAATGTGTTGCATGCAATTGCTCCTTAAAGCAGTATTAGCCACTTGCTTACTGGGCACTTTTACCCTCTTCCTACTCAGGCCAATTTTCAGCTTTCAGCACTGTCATATTTTGAATGACAATTACGCGGTTATGCAACACTGTATCCATATGACATTTTAATATTTGTTTCCTACACAATTAGAGCTTTCTTTTGGTGGTACTTAACCACTTCCCGCCCGGCCTATGGCCGATTTACGTCTGGGAAGTGGTTATGAAATCCTGACAGGACGTTCTAGAACGTCCTGCAGGATTTCATGCCGCGCGCGCCCTTGGGGGCGCGCATCGCGGCGATCGGTGATGCGGGGTGTCAGTCTGACACCCTGCATCTCCGATCTCGGTAAAGAGCCTCCGGCGGAGACTCTTTACCACGTGATCAGCCGTGTCCAACCACGGCTGATCACGATGTAAAAAGGAAGAGCCGGCGATGGCTCTTCCTCACTCGCGTCTGACAGACGCGAGTAGAGGATAGCCGATCGGCAGCTCTCCTGACAGGGGGGGTTAGCGCTGATTGTTTATCAGCGCAGCCCCCCCTCGGATCGCCACACTGGACCACCAGGGATGCCCACCCTGGAGCACCAGGGTGGGCAAAAAAATAAAAATGCCAGAAAAAAAAAAAAAAATGCCAGAAAAATAAATAAAAAAAAAAGCATAAAGAAAAAAGATGCCAGTCAGTGCCCACAAATGGGCACTGACTGGCAACCTGACAAAAATCAGTGCTGCCACCCCAGTGTCCATCAGCGCCACCCCAGTGTCCATCAGCGCCACCCCACAGTGCCCATCCATGCCCAGTGCCCACCTATCAGTGCCCATCTGTGCCACCCATAAGTATCCATCGGTGCCGCCCATGAGTGCCCATCTGTGCCGCCTATGAGTGCCCAGTGCCGCCCATGAGTGCCCATCAGTGCCGCCTATGTGTGCCCATCAGTGCCACCTATGTGTGCCCATCAGTGCCGCCTATGTGTGCCCATCAGTGCCGCCTATGTGTGCCCATCAGTGTCGCATACCAGCGCCGCCAATCAGTGCCACCTCATCTGTGCCCGTCAGTACTACCTCATCGATGTCCATCAGTGCCATCTCATCGGTGCCCATTAGTGCCGCCATATCAGTGCCCGTAATTGAAAGAGAAAACTTATTTACAAAAAAATTAACAGAAAAAAATAAAAACGTAATTTTTTTTCCAAATTTTCAGCCTTTTTTTAGTTGTTGCGCAAAAAAAAATCGCAGAGGTGATCGAATACCACCAAAAGAAAGCTCTATTTGTGGGGAAAAAAGGACGCCAATTTTGTTTGGGTACAGTGTAGCATGACCGCGCAATTGCCATTCAAAGTGCGACAGTGCTGAAAGCTGAAAATTGGCTTGGGCGGGAAGCTGCGTAAGTACCTGGTATGGAAGTGGTTAATCACCACAGAATCTTTTTCTTTTTTTGCTAAACAAATGAAAAATTACCAAAAATGTTAAAATAAATACGTTTTTTAAGTTTCCGTTATAAAATTTTGCAAGCAGGTAATTTGTCTCCTTCACTAATGTGCACTGATGAGGCTGCACTGATGGGCACTGATAGGCTGCACTGATGAGGTGGCACTGATGAGGTGGCACTGATGGTCCCTGAGGAGGAGGCAATGGTGGGCAGTGATAAGACTGAACTGATATGCAGCACTGATAGACACTGATAGGCGACACTGATGGGGACTAATAGGCAGCACTGATGAGCACTGGTGGGCACTAACAGGCAGCACTAATGGGCACTGTTAAGCAGCAATGATAGGTAGCACTAATGGACACTGATTGGTGGCACTGAAAGGCAGCACTGATGAACAGGACACTAATGATCAGTGCCCTGATAATCAGTGTTGATGTCCCCTTTCATACTTGCCGGTTACCGTCTCTCCTCTCCTCACACCATGACAGCGCATGAAGAAAGGAATGCCGATAACCAGCAAGTGTGTTTACATTGTGATCAGCTGTGATTGGACACAGCTGGTCACATGGTAAAGGGGCATTGTGATTGGCTCTTTACCCTGATCTGAGACAGTCTGTGTCCGAAGGACACAGCAGTCACAGAGCGCACCAGATGTTTGCTGAAGTGGGCGCACGAGGTGCATATTTCTGGGAGAATGTGAATAGCCATCATTCGGTTATAGCACGGCTGGCAAGTGGTTAAGCCCAAAAATAGAAATTATATATTTTGCACCTTACTAATTCTTATGTGTGGTGGCTGCATTCATTTTCATTAATTGGCTTTCATTAAAAGTGTCAGTTCGGAGCAGGCCCGGACTGGGACAAAAAATAGGCCCGGGCATTTTAGACTGAGCAGCCCATTATTTTTTTTAAAACCAATTCACAAATAATGACAACTACTGTTTTCTTGATGTCTTTTAGTTATATTTAGCCTGCTTCATAAGGTAGTAGAAAACAGAATCTGGCTATGCACATTATTATTCAGAAGTTATATGGCGCCAACAGTTTACACAGCACTTTTCAATATAACAGGGAGACAATACAGTTATATTAAAATAAAATAAAATACAAGAGGATTAAGAGGACCCTGCTCAGAAGAGCTTACGATCTAATATGGTGGGGCAGGTGGTACAAAAGGTTGTAACTGTGGGGAATGAGCTGATGGAAGTGGTAGAAGATTAGTTGGAGGTGTGATAGGCTTCCCTGAAGAGATGAGTTTTCAGGAATTGGGTAGGAGATAGCCGGACAGGTTGAGGTAGCGAGTTCCAGAGGATGGGAGAGGCTCTGGAGAAGTCCTGGAGATGAGCATGGGTGGAGGAGATGAGGGAGCTTGAGAGTAGGAGGTCTTGAAAAGAGCAGAGAGGACTGTTTGGGTGATATTTGGAGACACGATTGATGGCTTTGAATGTTGTGGTTAGTATTTTGAAGAGGAGAGGACAGAGCCAGGTGGACAGAGAAGAGGGGGGATGCCGCCAGGTGAAGGAGAGGACAGAGTCAGGTGGACAGAAGAGAGGGGGGGTGCAGCCAGGTGGAGGGGAGGATGAAGCCAAGTGGATAGAGGAGAGGAGAAGAGGACTGAGCTAGGTGGACAGAGAAGAGGGAGGATGCAGCCAGGTGGAGGGGAGGAAAGAGCCAGGAGGACAGAGGAGAGGGGGGATGCAGCCAGGTGGAGGGGAGGATAGAGCCAGGTGAACAGAGGAGAGTGTGGATGCAGACAGGTGGAGGGGTGGACAGGGTGGATGCAGCCAGATGGAGGGGAGGATAGAGCCAGGTAAACAGAGGAGAGTGTGGACTCAGCCAGGTGGAGGGTTGGATAGCGTGGATGCAGCCAGGTGGTGGGGTGGATGCAGCCAGGTGGAGGGGCCGGAGGGTTGAATGCAGCCAGGTGGAGGGGGATGCAGCCAGGTGGACAGGGTGGATGCAGCCAGGTGGAGGGGAGGATAGAGCCAGGTGAACAGAGGAGAGTGTGAATGCAGCCAGGTGGAGGGTTGGACAGGGTGGATGCAGCCAGGTGGTGGGGTGGATGCAGCCAGGTGTAGGGGCCGGAGGGTTGAATGCAGCCAGGTGGGGGGGATGCAGTCAGGTGGAGGGGTGGATATACAGCCAGGTGGAGGGGTGGAGGCAGCCAGGTGGAGGGGATGGAGGGATGGAGGCAGATAGGTGGAGGAGAGGAGGCAGCCAGGTGGCGGGGGCCGGAGGGATGAATGCAGCCAGGTGGAGGGGGATGCAGCCAGGTGGAGGGGGATGCAGCCAGGTGGAGGGGTGGATGCAGCCAGGTGGAGGGGCTGGAGGGATGGAGGAAGACAGGTGGAGGGGTGGAGACAGCAAGTGGAGGGACTGGAGGGATGGAGGCAGATAGGTGAAGGAGTGGAGGCAGCCAGGTGGAGGGGCCAGAGGGGTGGATGCAGCCAGGTGGAGGGGTGGAGGCAACCAGGTGGAGGGGCTGGAGGGATGGAGGAAGCCAGGTGGAGGCAGCCAGGTGGAGTGGTGGAGGCAGCCAGGTGGAGGGGTGGAGGCAGCCAGGTGGAGGCAACCAGGTAGAGGGGTGGAGGCCACTAGGTAAAGAGGTGGAGGCAGCCAGGTGGAGGGGCTGGAGGCAGCCAGGTGGAGGGGCTGGAGGGATGGAGGAAGCCAGGTGGAGTGGTGGAGGCAGCCAGGTGGAGGGGTAGAGGCAGCTAGGTGGAGGCAGCCAGGTAGAGGGGGTGGAGGCAGCCAGGTAGAGGGGTGGAGGCAGCCAGGTAGAGGGGTGGAGGCAGCCAGGTGGAGGAGCTGGAGGCAGCCAGGTGGAGGGGCTGGAGGCAGCCAGGTGGAGGGGGAGAGGACAGAGCCAGGTGGACAGAGAAGAGGGACGAGGCAGCCAGGTGGAGGGGAGGATAGAGCCAGGTAAACAGAGGAGAGTGTGGACGCAGCCAAGTGGAGGGGTAGACAGGGTGGGTGCAGCCAGGTGGCGGGGGATGCAGCCAGGTGGAGGGGTGGAGGCAGCCAGGTGGAGGGGTGGAAGCAGCCAGATGGAGGGGTGGAAGCAGCCAGATGGAGGGGTCACAAACCAGTGAAAAGGTCCTCTCTCTGTATGGAAGCCTTAATCCCTGGTCCCCCCATCTCCATCGCTCCCCCCACCTGAAAAGTTCTTACCTTGGGGTCTGGGATTCATCATTGGCAGTCTGTGTCTCTGTGTCACTGTTACACATATCTTCAGATCAGGCGATGGGGTCTCCTCTCCTCACAGCCTGTGAGTCACAGCTCACGCAGGGGAGACGTCTCTCAGCTCCTCCCCTTTACAGACTTACTCAGAGGTTCAGATGAAGGATTTACCACTGCTTAAAATGGGCAGCCTTTACGAGCCCCAAAAGGAAAAAAAAGTTGCTGCTTAAAAATTGTTAGTTAGAGTTTACCTTTAGGTAATAATATCGCCCCCCCCCCCCCCCCCCACTTATACACTAACACCTAACACCCTACCCTCTGACTGACAAAGCTGCTGTCCAAGGGTGTCTATGTTGCTCCCCCATCCAGAGTGCAGGCACCCTAAGACAAGCAGTGTGTTACTGGTCAGATCACCAGGTTAGAAAAAGCTAAAAACCTTAAAAAAAATAAAAAAAAATAATAGCCACCAGCCACCAGATTTAAGAATTAGTAAACTACAATATATTACATTTTTGTTTTTGAGTTTAAAACCTCTTTAAATATGACTTGGAGATCCTGTAAACTTTGTAATAAGTATAGTCATTAGAAATGCATCTAATAAATGGAAATATTAATATTTTTTAAGTATTGATGTATTGGTCACCCACTGAGCTTTTACACACCCAACAGTTTAAACTGCCAGGAATAATCTATTCTTTAATTTCTCTTTGTTTTGGGTCATACAAACAGTTTAGCTGAGTGTATGTTGGCAGTTACATGTATTGCCTTCATTTGGATTAGCATTAAAATAAATATTGGTCTCTTGAGCTCCAGAAATCCAACTACGTTTCTGCCTTCTTTAAACAGACATGATGGAATAAACAGAAACAAGCAATTTATTCTAACTTTCCTCATTTGGAATTTTGAATCTCTGGAAAGTTCTTATGATCCACACTACAAATGCATTGATGGATCATAGTCAACGTGGGTGACACAGCACGAATCCCCATTCATTCTATGCAAGCCTCATATGTTTTTACTGCAAGGACGTCCAATTTATTCCTGCTACACCTTTCTCTGCTGCTGACATCTCTAAGCTCGCTTTTTTGTTTGTAGGTTATTTTCTTTGGCTTTCTACTAAATATTGGCGTAGGCTCTTTTGTTAGGAAGTTTCACCTCTCTGACCTTGAACCTGAACATCTACCAACAAAAATAAACATTAGATGCATTTTCTAAGACGATCTGCACAGCCAGTATTGTTTGATGATCTTCTAACCATTATGAGTTAGACATGTGTTTAATAAGGTTTACATGATAAATCTAACCTTACATGATAAACTAATCAAAAATGTTAAATAATAACTAAACCCAAGATCCAAAATGTAATACATTGTAGCTTAGTAGTTTTTAGATGTAGTGGTTGCATACGTTTTCTTTTCCTTCTTTGCTAAGAACTTTTTCATCAAGTAGAGAAAATATCTGTTCCTTACTAGAAATCCAGTGTCCCCATCAGTGCCCGATTTATAAGGGGGGGAGGGGCAATTGCTCCCCCCTGCCAGAGGGAGCCCCAGACTTCCTTTATAAAAGAAAGTAACAATTATAAAATGTGTTTTATTTTTAAATAACAATAAACTTTCTTTATAAAAAAAAAGAATAACAATTATGTAGCACTACCCCGAAGGAGCTGCTGGTTTGTTTTGGGCAGCATGTTACCTTGTGTTTCTCTGATGTCTAGGGGTGTTTGGTGAAAGTTGTAGTAACAGAATGTCTTTTTCTGTGCTCTTTATTACCCAAAAAAACAATAAAAATTGGTGAAGAGAAGAGATTTAGTTGGCACCTGGATCTCCTTCAGGTAGTTTTGAATTAGGGTACCGACTGACAGGTGGCCAACATTCAGCCTCTCAGTGTCCGGTTCCCCTGGTCCCCGATGGATGGTCAGGCCCCTATCGGAACACCAGCCTCTCTTGGTTCTCCTCAGGCAGACTCTCCACCGTACGACCTCCTCCAACTGGACGGATGGCCCAGGACCTCCTTAGATAGGACCCAGTCTATTACGGCCAACGTGGTCCCGAAGCCAGGATCCTTGCATTGCACGCACACCCCGGCCCGGAAGGCCATCTGCCGGGGCAGCGTGAAGTGGCTACCCTAAAGGTGGGCGCCACACGAGGAGAAGCCCAGGAAAATGGCATCTGCCTCATAAAAACTCTCTCCCAGCATGCACAGCGAGGCCAAACCCTCCTGATAGGCTGCTGGGGAAGAGCACCCAAACCTTGACTCCACTGCTGCCACCTGCCAACCTGGGGTGAGATCAGCACCCCATGAACGACAGAATGGACCCACAGCACAGCCAAAGCTGAGACAGAGACCCAAATTTTAACAAATCAAACTGGTCAGAGTTAACTAACTCTCTGACCCCCTCTAAATTTCACATAGCACCGGTTCTGGGAAGTAACCAGGTGCTACAATTATAATATTAGTTTTATTGTTAAATAAAATAAACAAAGTTTGTGGGTGTCAGGAAATGGAACAGTTAAAGTGTTACTAAACCCACAACAGTAAAACCAGTCTGTATATGCAGTAAAGCATGCTTGTTATACTCACTGTGGAACCTAAGGGGTTAATCCTCTGCATTGTGTAAAAAGGTTGTTTGATCCTGTCTTCTCTTAACCTTCTTTTCTTCCACAATCCCCAACCCATCTCCTGATAGTACAGAGCCTTTGGAGTCATTCTGCAGATGCTCAGTTTAGTGTGTATTGCTAGAAAGCTTTTTTTCTTGGGAGGCTGCATGTGATCAGCACAGGGCCAACAGCACTGTCCAGACAGAGGGTCAGGGGTCCTGCAGCCTCATAGGACAGTCAGAGTAGAATGAGAACTCCTCCTACAAGCTTTAACCAGAGACTGATAGAAGTCACAAGACTGCTATATACTGCTGATGAGAAAAGATATTTAGCAGTTAAAATGTACTAAAATAATTGAATGTCCATGTTCTGTGTACTGTGGGAGACCAGATATAGAGGATGCAGGGTCTTGGGTTTATTAACACTTTAAGGAAGAACTCCAGCTTTTCCTTTCCAAAACAACAGATGCATTGTGCATGTAAATGAATCACAACCCCAGTGTCAGAGTGTGTGTAACTTACCTACTTTAGCTATATATAGCAGGTTTCTGTGTCTGTGATGTCACTCTTTCTCCTGGCTGAATTTCAAAGTTCTCTGACTTTCTGTTTTCTTCCTTTACGAGTGCTGATACTATATGTCCCATGATCCTTTGATTGAGTCACTTGTAGCAGTTCTGGAAGTTGATGTGGGTGGGTCCTAGGGTTACTGTGGGTGTTTATGGGCCTTCGTGTGGGTGGTGAAAGAAGAGTATTGGAATTCTGCTCTCACCAATCACACTCCATTCCTCTCTGCAGTGAACAGAGTGCTGTATGGCAGGAAGCGTAACCTTACAAACCATCTGTTGGACAAGAAATGTGCTATTCTAGCTATAAAAGGCACACAAATATAAGACTGATCACATTATTATGGTTTTTCCTGTTCTGAAACAGCAAATTGTCTTTGTTGAAGGCATAATTTGTAATGTGTATAGTGTTTGTATAGTGTTTGCACACACAACACACATACACAACTCTTATTTAGTCACACACAAATCTTTGGTTGTTATTAAAGTGTATGTGTAGTCACCTAACACTAAAATTATTGTACACAGAAATGCGCACTCTTTCTACACAAAGTGTATATGGGGCATTAGATGCAAGGGATCACTACCATACTAGAATCATTACAATCTTAGAGCTTGTTTAAACTAATGGTATAAAAATGCAGCACAACCACAAGATTTTACTGCCCCCCAACTGCTCCCCCTTTAGCTGAAGAGGCAGTGGCTGGGGATGAACACATGCAATGACTGTGATGGAAGCTATACCTCCTGTTATGCTTGGTGGGCACTACTGCCTGCCAGACACAACCAATTCTGGTAAATGGAGCCACACTAGAATTCTGAACACTGCAGTGCAGTGCTGCAGCTTTAATGGGGTTACAATAGGTGATGAGGAGGTGAAACAATTCCTTCTTACTGCCTGTCAAATGCTCTCTGAAGAGTGATCCGAAAACAGATCAGGTCTGCAAAGCAGGTGAAATGTGTCATTGCTGTCTTGCAACATGCCAAAGAATAAAGACGTACTCACTTACAGCAAGACTACAGAGGAGGGGCTATGGGAGGGTATTATGAAGGGGTTTCCTTCATATATAAATGAATCCCTTCACATAAAGCAGGGTTCTGAGAGGGAGGGATCTGTGGGGTGGTGTCATGAAATACCCCAGCCACCAGATGGCGCTAGCGGCGCATCGGCGCGCGCGGGGCACGCGCAATCGCGGCAACGGCGCGCGGGCACGCGCGTTCGCGGTACTACGACGCGCGCGCACCGGCGGCAACGGCGCACGGGCGCGCGCAAACGGCAATTTGGCGCCAAAACGGGGTACTTAAGGCGTCCTGAGAGTCTGGCCTCTTGCTGTCCGGTCTAAAGTGTTTCCTGAAACCTGCCAGTACCTGTTACCCCTGCTTAATCCAGATCCTGATACCCGGCTTGTTCCTGTTGACCCTGTCTTCCGCCTGCCCTGACCTTTTGGCTTGCTCCGACCATCCCTCTGCCTCATCCCTGGTACTCTGCCGCCCGCCTGTTACTGACCCGGCTTGACGACCCCTCTACCATCCTGACCTTCCTGTGCCTGATCGGCTGGTCCAGCTTCTCTCCGGCTTCTGGGACTTTGCACTGTCTTCTGGGACTTGTTGCTGTTTGATCTACAAGACATCTTCCCTCCGGTCTGCTACTTGCCAGGCTGCACCTGCCTTCCAGAGACTCCATCAGATCCTACAGAAGCAGCAACCAGCCCCTGCATCAGCGTCTCTCCAGGCGCTTGTGCGACTCTGTATTTCCGTTCCCCCTGTCTACTCTACCAGGGGTCCCGGAATCAGAGGAGTAACGGCTGCCACTTCCTGCACGTCGGGCTCACCCTCCGAGGTACGTGACAGGTGGGCTCTGGGGGTGAGAATCTGAGGGGTGGGACTCTCCCTGTTCACACTGTTCGGCATTATTAACTGGGCAAGATTGAATTCGAATTGTGATCCTCTCAATCCCTCCCAGCAGCAGCACAGCTAGCTTTCAGAACAGACTGTGTATGAAGGGGTTTTCTATTTGATTTTGAATGATGCTGTAATCTGTGAGGTGGGACTTGGGAGGTTTGGACTTTTCCTGTAGGTGTGACTGGGTGGGACTGAATGTTATTAGGATGTATTCCATTCCACCCACCAACAGTGCTGTGAAGGACGTTACATCATTTGCAGAGCCTGAAAGAGTACAGAGGGGTGTGTTTTAGGCTAGCGATGCAGCAGGAAGTGGCTATGGAAGGGTCCCAGTCTACATCAGACTATACAGAGTGTCACATGGTACAAAGCCACAACTAAACCCAGAAAATCAGAGGACCTGCAGACAACAGAGAAAAATGGTACAGAGGTATGAGCTATGATGGGGCTGATCATTCCATTTAGTTATAGTGAAAAAGAAAGTTGGAGTTTAGCTTTAAGCCACAACCTCATTGTGTTGAGGTAAAGTTAATGACCACCATTGATTTATCACAGTGGGAAACATGAGAGAGAAGCTCACTCCCCCACTTGACCATAATTGGGTTAAGGGGCGAATCTGACACTCTGTGGTCTAAAATTTTGTAAGGCAATAAAGTGTAACATTTTGCTAGCAAGTTTTACCCAAAGCTACAAGATTTAGGACAGGCATGACCCTGGATTGCAATTATGCCAAAAATTACACAAAGTGTTGGACGAAATTGGCCCCAAGTGGAAGACCTTTCTTATGTGCCTCCCAGGCTTGAAGTGCCCCTGGACCCCCAAGGTCTAAATCTGACACTGGTCCCCATCACTTCCTGTTATATTCTTTGTGTAAACTTCTAGGCCCAGATTCCGAAAGATTGCCATAAGTTTAGGCGGGCGTAGCGTATCTCATATACCCTACGCCGCCGTAAATTTGAGAGGCAAGTCCCGTATTCACAAAGAACTTGCGCCTGAAGTTACGGCGGCGTAGCGTATATGGGCCGGCGTAATCCCGCGTAATTCAAAATAGGCTGGTAGGGGGCGTGTTGTATGCTAAATAATCGTGACCCCACGTTTTTGACGCTCCTAACGAACGGCGCATGCGCCGTCCGTGAAAGTATCCCAGTGCGCATGCTCCAAATTACGCCGCAAATAGTCAATGCTTTAGACGTGAACGTAACTTACGCACAGCCCTATTCGTGTACGAATTACGCAATCAACGTAAACAACGCAAAATTAGACGCTGGCCCGACGTCCATACTTAACATTGGCTACGTCTCATAGAGCAGGGGTAAATTTATGCCGGAAAAAGCCTTACGTAAATGACGTAAAAAAATGCGCCGGGTGGACGTACGTTTCTGAATCGACGTATCTACCTAATTTGCATATTCAACACGGAAATTAACGGAAGCGCCACCTAGCGGCCAGCGTAAATATGCACCCTAAGATACGACGACGTAGGAGACTTACGCCACTTGTATCTAGGCAACTGTGAGGCGTATCTGATTCTATGAATCAGGCGCCGAGTTGCGACGGCCCGCATTCGGAGTTACGACGGCGTATCTGGAGATACGCTGTCGTAACTTCTTTCTGAATCTCTCCACCCCCTACCTCCATGAAATGGAAATGAACAAAGAAAGGCATGTTTAAACTCCAGCATAGGTTACAAGCATGGCTCTGTCCTTAAATATGGTGGAGGAGAGATCATAGCCACCAAGGACAGGAAGGGTGTTGTTTGCAAGATATTCAGGTGAAAATAAAGAAAAAGGAGCAGAAAAGCTGCAACCTATAAGGCTTCATGCACAAAGCCACTTAGGGACCACATAAGGACATGTGTAATGACATTACCATGTCCTGCTGCTGCATACAGTCACTCATTTAGATACATTAAAAGAGGCAGCTAAAGTATATGTGGCTGTGCACAGAGGTTGTGTAATACTCCGAACGCACAATATATATCACTATCTTTAACAAAACCCTGGCATATGACCATGCACAGCTGCCTCTTCTAATACATCTCAGTGGTTTGTCTAATCCCTCCAACTGCTATTTTACTGGACAGATTGTTCTGTTAAAAAAACAGAAGATAACAGACTCACTGGCAGGATCAACAAATGAAAATAAAAATAAAAAGCCTAAAAAAAGAAAATGAATGCAGCCACTACATCTAAGAACCAGTAGGCTGGAGTATATTAATTTTGTTATTATAGATTTAATACCACTTTAAGATATTGTTTAACCACTTTCCGACTGGCTAATGCCGATATACGTCGGCAGAATGGCACGGCTGCTCAAAGCAATGTAGCTGTACGTTTATTTCAAAATTGCTGCCGTGTGGGCACGCGCGCGCCCGCTGCAAACTCCGTAATCGTGCATGCGGAAAAGCAAACTTGATGTCCGCCGTTGTCCCGCGATCGTGTCACGGAGCTGCCTAACAGTGAATAGGCGTATCTACTAATATCTACTAATTTACATATTCTACGCCGACCGCAATGGAAGCGCCACCTAGCGGCCAGCCTCAATATTGCAACCTAAGATAGGACGGCGCAAGCCGTCGTATCTTACATATGTTTAAGCGTATCTCTGTTTGAGAATACACTTAAACATAGGTCGGCGCAGATTCTGAGTAAGGTCGGCGTATCTACTGATACGCTGACCTAACTCTACCTGAATCTAGCTAATAGTCCTCACCTTAACCTCAACACTTCACCTAGGCTTTTATTAAGCCTTACCTCAATTTGCGTCCTAACACTTCACTTTTCACATAACTCCTCAAAATGCTAACCCTTGGTCATAACACTTAGGCCGCGTACACACAATCGGTTCAAACCGATTAAAACGGACCAAAGTTCAGTTTCATCAGTCCAAACCGTCCGTGTGTATGCCCCATCGGTCTTTTGTCCTTCGGACAAAAGTTAGAGAACTTGCTTTAAAATCAAACCGATGGACCGCTGACCGATAGGTCCAAACCGATGGTTAGTACACAAAAGCATCGGTTCAAAACCCGCGCATGCTCAGAATCAAGTCAGCGCATGCTTGGAAGCATTGAACTTCGTTTTTTCAGCACGTTGTTGTGTTTTACGTCACTGCGTTCTGACCCGATCGGATTTTGAACTGATGGTGTCTACGCACATCAGACCAACAGACCCTCTAGTTGGCACTGACAACTAGATCCACTGTATGTGTATATAATGCACCTGTTATCTGTACATTTGTTTACAGTGGGCTTTAATATTCCATATTGCCTTCTAACCACCTGTTAAGGATGTTTTCTGCCAGTATTTTCTCTTTCAAAAAATCACCAATAGACTTCACCTGGATACCCATTCAGGACAGGACACTTATATTTCTACTGAATAATTTATAGTTCTTTCAAACAGCTTTCATTGCTGTTTTGCAATAGTGCAGACCTCTTATTTCGGTGAGTATAGCAAACTTTGAAGTTTATTATCTTTCTGTCATTACATATTCCTGCAAAAACCCATTAGTGCTAAATAAACCAGAGCATATCTATGAAATGCATACATTGGGATGTCTTGCAACATACATCTATTTTATGATCTCGCAGAAGAAAATATAGTGTTCCTGGAACTAAAGTCTCTAAAAAAGTCTATTTCACGCTTTACAGTCAGAGCAAAAACTGCATTCCCAAAAATGTAGTTTAAAACATTTTTTTAAGTAACCATTTTAAAATATTGTTAAAGTAGGAGCTTTAATCTGTTAGGCCCCTGTTAGGCCCCTTTCACAATTGTGCGACGTGTCCTGCGACTTGGGACTGCAAAGTCAAGTTTACACTGGCAATCCCTGAAATCACGTCATAAATCAAAGCCATGATATCGCGGTAAAATCACTGCAAAATCACGCGATTTTCAAGCAGTGTGAAAGGGGCCTTATTAAACACAGCTGGCCATAGGCATTCGATAGCTGAAAGTGTAATGGGGTAATGAGTCTCCTTTGTTTGCAGCTGTAAAGCAGCTAGAACAGGATTGCTAGTCTATAGCTATAAAAAAATGAATCTCAATAATGATTGTCAGTTATATGAAAAAGGGGAGGAGCTGAGAGCTATGCATGGTGACTTTAAGAGCAAAAGCCAGAGAAGAGTGGAGTTACTGTGAGTGAGATTGTGTGTTTAGGAGAAGAAAGGTATCCTACTAAGTAGGCTCATGCCAGGTACTCCTGGAAAAGAGATTTGGGTGTAAT
The DNA here is from genome assembly GCF_905171775.1 of Rana temporaria. Taxonomy (NCBI): domain Eukaryota; kingdom Metazoa; phylum Chordata; class Amphibia; order Anura; family Ranidae; genus Rana; species Rana temporaria. The sequence goes on from NC_053495.1 coordinate 140,169,361, forward strand.
GCAGGTATTTAGGTTAGAACATTTAAAGGGGAAGTATTCCCCAGAGAATTCCAGTGCTAATTGTGGTTCTAGCTAATGAAGCATAGACATAGTTTAGCAATTAAGGAAGCCAAGATCACTTTTAGCTGGATCCTATATAGAGTTGTAAATAAAGACAGTTCCTATCTACCCAGCGTATTCAAATGGACAACTAGCATAACTTTTATGGAATAATTTAAAACAGGACTTGCACATATAAGTGGTTTTCCTTTGGGGGCATGTGTAGAGACGTGGCAGTGCACTTGTTTCCCATTATAGTTAACAGTAAAAAAAAAAGTCTTTGTCCTTTGGGACAAAACCTTCCTCCTGCCAGTTTGGCCTCATAACATAGGTTAGAAAAAGCAAGTTTGACCATGCTGTAAGCACATTGTGTGTAGATGGGTGTTTCTAGCGAAATTGTCAGTCTAACAAAAATAATTGATCTGTTGAGTTGCAAATATTTGATCATTCTTATTCAGGCAGCAGACATTATCACATTTTTGGTTAAACACCATGATGCTGAGTAAAATTGGGTATGTTGTGTATTGCAGGTGTAGTTGTAATACTTTGCATTGTTACCTGATTGGCCAGTTCCAGTTTCCAAATTATTTAGTTTAAAACAATCCTGCCAGCTAAAAAAAAACAACAACACAAGGCCCGTGCAATAGAGCTTCTATGCTTACCTGTCCAGCCTCTTGTGTCTTATACCTTTTGGTCCGTTACATCACCTTCCATAAGACTCTTCATTTGACCCTTCTGGGAGTGTTCTGATGCATCAGTGACGTAGCTGGATGAAATCATAGAGGGGGCACAGGCATCCAACACTTCAAGAGGTAACAAATGCCAAAAGGTCAAATGGGTGCTACAGCATTGAAATGGCAGGAAAGTGGTAGACAGGGCCACAATTGAGGTTAGTATAAGAGCTATTCTATTGCAGGGTCTTTGTGATAGTTATTTTTAACCTGACAGTGTCACTATATTGCTGTACAATCTAATGAGAATGCCAAACAAACCTCCAAAAGTTTTTAATAATAAAATTGATTCATAACAGAAAATGCTTTTGCTTCATTCACTAACACTGACCTAAAGTGGTAGTAAACCGCTGCAGAAAAAAAAACGTTCCCCTGTAAGACAAATTGAAAAATGTACCTTTCAACAAATCCCATCCAGTGGCACGCTGTCACCCCTGGTCTTCCTTCTGGGTTTGCAGCCTCTGGCTACCTGAGTAGCTGGAGCCGTGATGACGTCTCTCGGCTATGGCATGGGCTCTGAAGGTCAGGCACGGTATAGGTAATCTGTAGGTACATAAGTGAAATATCAGGGCCACAATGTACCCAATCTTAAGTGTGAATAACCTGAATACAAACAATAAAAAATATAAGAAATATATGAGACATACAAATGTGACACAGTGATTTCAAACTTAAATCATATATCTAGATCAGTGTGTCAGCATACAATCCATATGCCGCAGTGCTTCTATGAGAAAAATGGCTGTTGCTGCTACTGACCAACCAAATAGTGAAAACAATACGAAAGATATTACAAAAAAATATATTATATATATATATATATGTGTGTGTAAAAACCCAATATGCGGTACGCCAACTGCACCGTGAGTTGTCCAATAACCAATATTGGAACAAAATAAAATAAATATCAATAAAAGTGAAATAATTATCAAACAACCATACAAATGTGCAATGTGCTGGCTGCACTTAAAAATAGTCCAAATGGCAGGCAATCTTGCTCTTATACAATAGGTTCCAGCAAACACAAGGTTCAATGTTGGTAATGCTGTATACAGGAAAGTGCCGCTATCTCTTCCACCCGACAAAGATGTGCCACCATCACCAATGGTTAAAATCAACACTCACCAGACCCCAGATATTATTAGGCTCCAAAGTGGTGTCTTTTCTTTGTCGGTCAGTGGGTGTTGCCTCTTTTTCCCTTTTACAAGGTGTCATCAATTCCTCAAAAACAAGGGGCTCATCATGGTGTAGTATATTAAAATATGTATTTATTTAAAAAAGGTAAAAAAATATAACACTTACAATATAAAGTGCCTCTGACCGGCACTGAGTGTCTTTGGCAGTGTCAACCGTTAAAAGCCGCTGACCAGCATTTAAGTGGCGTCCTAAGAGGTGTGCTTGCCCCGCTGTGCTCCGCATGTATTGCTACAAGGGGTCCGTGCGCGCTGGTGTGCTGCACCCTCAATGTGTGTGTCCAAACAGCCTCTACGCGTTTCGCTAGTTGCGTCGTCAGGAGAGCTGTGGACACTACTGTTTAGGCTGTATTTATACCCCTGTGGATTCCCTGAAATGCTGCAAGGTAGTCACAGGAAACAGGAAGTCTTCCGGCCACCATCTTAGCTGGTGGTGCAGGAAGTTCCTGTTCCACCATTTTGGTTACTGGATACCTGGCTTTTTGCCAGTCCTGGCCATTCACAGGAAACAGGAAGTCTTCCGGCCGCCATCTTAGCTGATGGTGCCGGAAGTTCCTGTTCCACCATTTTGGTTACTGGATACCTGGCTATTTGCCAGTCCTGGCTGTTGTTACTGGGTGTCAGCAATAAAAATATAAATATAAATATGCCCAGCAGCCAGGGTGGCTGTATGTGTGGGGCGCTATGTGCGCTGCTACCTCCGTTCGTTTGTGCACCTCCCCCCACCCCCGTGTGCGGGCGCTTGTCGCCCTGTGTGTTATTCCCTGTATTATCGCCGCAACCGGAAGTGCTTGTGCGGCCACCTTGCCTCCGTTACCGGAAGTGTCCGTTCCGCCATTTTGGTTACTGGCATCCTGTGTTAGTCTATGCCTATTTTAGGTAATGGCTGATTCCCCACACAGGATGTTATATTGGTTATTTTAGCTACTGGCAATAGTCCCTGTGTAGCAGTCACCGTCTCTGGTTGACGCTGCCAGGGACACTTTACAAAAAACAACATTTTATCACCTATATTACTGTAAGTGGTCAAAAACTATGTTTACTAAAAGTTTTATTTACTAAAAATTAATCAAACACCATGAGGCCATAAAAAGCAGGAAACAAATACAGTTTTCATTTTTCTGCTGCTATATTTTAACTTTTCTATATAAACCCTTCTCAGTGTATATCATTACTGATATTTTAACCCTATATAATTAATACGCATACTCGTTGGTTTCTGATACTTGATGGTAGGTGATCCATCATCAAGTGATCTAGTGCTGTTTCTTAGATGCTGTTTCTTAAAGGGGAACTGCTCTAATTGCATACATACTAGAAATATTGATGTTATCAACTTATTAATGGAATGCTTAGGGGGAATGAAATGCGGAATACTTAAAACATCAAAAATCTTCCAAAAAACAATTTATATCTAATTCCACATTCATTCCCTTAGGCTTTAATGTGTCCAATCTAAAAATCCACTCAGTTTCGTTCCTCGATACTTCCCTTCTTAAATTTATGTTCCTCCAATTCTGTTCAATTTTATCTATGGCATAAAACTTCATTTTACTGGGGTCTCTGTTATGTTTATTTCTGAAGTGTAATGACACACTATGATGTATATACCCTTTTTTGATATTTCTAATGTGTTCTCCCATTCGCACCGAGAGTTTCCTTGTGGTTCTGCCCACGTATTGCAGCCCACACTCGCACTCTATTACGTACGTTACGTGTGTGCTGCTGCACGTGATCAGTTTACCCACTTTAAATTGTTCATTATTGGCGTGAGATTGAAACTGGTCAACCTTTCTTGATCCTTTTGTGGTGCGACAAGGTTTGCATCTTCCGCACCTATAAAAACCCTTCTGGTCAAGGAAGGATATCATCTTTTTGGGTGGGTCCGGTACATTTTTAACCAAGGAATCTCGTATTCTCTTTGCTCTTCTGTACACAAATTTTGGTCTAGCTGGTAAAATTGTACTGAGTTGTGGGTCTCCCACAACTTGACCAGAAGGGTTTTTATAGGTGCGGAAGATGCAAACCTTGTCGCACCACAAAAGGATCAAGAAAGGTTGACCAGTTTCAATCTCACGCCAATAATGAACAATTTAAAGTGGGTAAACTGATCACGTGCAGCAGCACACACGTAACGTACGTAATAGAGTGCGAGTGTGGGCTGCAATACGTGGGCAGAACCACAAGGAAACTCTCGGTGCGAATGGGAGAACACATTAGAAATATCAAAAAAGGGTATATACATCATAGTGTGTCATTACACTTCAGAAATAAACATAACAGAGACCCCAGTAAAATGAAGTTTTATGCCATAGATAAAATTGAACAGAATTGGAGGAACATAAATTTAAGAAGGGAAGTATCGAGGAACGAAACTGAGTGGATTTTTAGATTGGACACATTAAAGCCTAAGGGAATGAATGTGGAATTAGATATAAATTGTTTTTTGGAAGATTTTTGATGTTTTAAGTATTCCGCATTTCATTCCCCCTAAGCATTCCATTAATAAGTTGATAACATCAATATTTCTAGTATGTATGCAATTAGAGCAGTTCCCCTTTAAGAAACAGCATCTAAGAAACAGCACTAGATCACTTGATGATGGATCACCTACCATCAAGTATCAGAAACCAACGAGTATGCGTATTAATTATATAGGGTTAAAATATCAGTAATGATATACACTGAGAAGGGTTTATATAGAAAAGTTAAAATATAGCAGCAGAAAAATGAAAACTGTATTTGTTTCCTGCTTTTTATGGCCTCATGGTGTTTGATTAATTTTTAGTAAATAAAACTTTTAGTAAACATAGTTTTTGACCACTTACAGTAATATAGGTGATAAAATGTTGTTTTTTGTAAAGTGTCCCTGGCAGCGTCAACCAGAGACGGTGACTGCTACACAGGGACTATTGCCAGTAGCTAAAATAACCAATATTACATCCTGTGTGGGGAATCAGCCATTACCTAAAATAGGCATAGACTAACACAGGATGCCAGTAACCAAAATGGCGGAACGGACACTTCCGGTAACGGAGGCAAGGTGGCCGCACAAGCACTTCCGGTTGCAGCGATAATACAGGGAATAACACACAGGGCGACAAGCGCCCGCACACGGGGGTGGGGGGAGGTGCACAAACGAACGGAGGTAGCAGCGCACATAGCGCCCCACACATACAGCCACCCTGGCTGCTGGGCATATTTATATTTATATTTTTATTGCTGACACCCAGTAACAACAGCCAGGACTGGCAAATAGCCAGGTATCCAGTAACCAAAATGGTGGAACAGGAACTTCCGGCACCATCAGCTAAGATGGCGGCCGGAAGACTTCCTGTTTCCTGTGAATGGCCAGGACTGGCAAAAAGCCAGGTATCCAGTAACCAAAATGGTGGAACAGGAACTTCCTGCACCACCAGCTAAGATGGTGGCCGGAAGACTTCCTGTTTCCTGTGACTACCTTGCAGCATTTCAGGGAATCCACAGGGGTATAAATACAGCCTAAACAGTAGTGTCCACAGCTCTCCTGACGACGCAACTAGCGAAACGCGTAGAGGCTGTTTGGACACACACATTGAGGGTGCAGCACACCAGCGCGCACGGACCCCTTGTAGCAATACATGCGGAGCACAGCGGGGCAAGCACACCTCTTAGGACGCCACTTAAATGCTGGTCAGCGGCTTTTAACGGTTGACACTGCCAAAGACACTCAGTGCCGGTCAGAGGCACTTTATATTGTAAGTGTTATATTTTTTTACCTTTTTTAAATAAATACATATTTTAATATACTACACCATGATGAGCCCCTTGTTTTTGAGGAATTGATGACACCTTGTAAAAGGGAAAAGGAGGCAACACCCACTGACCGACAAAGAAAAGACACCACTTTGGAGCCTAATAATATCTGGGGTCTGGTGAGTGTTGATTTTAACCATTGGTGATGGTGGCACATCTTTGTCGGGTGGAAGAGATAGCGGCACTTTCCTGTATACAGCATTACCAACATTGAACCTTGTGTTTGCTGGAACCTATTGTATAAGAGCAAGATTGCCTGCCATTTGGACTATTTTTAAGTGCAGCCAGCACATTGCACATTTGTATGGTTGTTTGATAATTATTTCACTTTTATTGATATTTATTTTATTTTGTTCCAATATTGGTTATTGGACAACTCACGGTGCAGTTGGCGTACCGCATATTGGGTTTTTACACACACATATATATATATATATAATATATTTTTTTGTAATATCTTTCGTATTGTTTTCACTATTTGGTTGGTCAGTAGCAGCAACAGCCATTTTTCTCATAGAAGCACTGTGGCATATGGATTGTATGCTGACACACTGATCTAGATATATGATTTAAGTTTGAAATCACTGTGTCACATTTGTATGTCTCATATATTTCTTATATTTTTTATTGTTTGTATTCAGGTTATTCACACTTAAGATTGGGTACATTGTGGCCCTGATATTTCACTTATGTCCATATTCCCAGAGATTAAATACCTCTGGATAATTAGATCAGCGCAGTAACATTTTTCTTCTTAGAGCACTATTGACCCCCACTAAGGGCACACAGTACTGCAGCAGATCACAGTTCACATTTATTTATTTATTTTCTTTTGCGCCGGTGACACTCACAACCAATCTGTAGGTACAAGTTAAAAAAGTGGGTTTATTACCACTTTAAAGGAGTTGTAAAGCCTTGTGTCTTTTCACCTTAACCACTTAAGGACCGCCTCTTGTACATATACGTCAGCAGAATGGCACAGGCAGGCACATCAACGTATATATACGTGCCCTGCTTGACGTGTTTCGGGGGTCCGATCGGGACACCCCCCCCGGTACATGTGGCGGTCCCCGTGGCTTCAGGAGCGATCCGGGACGACGGCGCGGCTATTCGTTTATAGCCGCTCCGTCGCGATCGCTCCCCGGAGCTGAAGAATGGGGAGAGCCGTGTGTAAACACGGCTTCCCCGTGCTTCACTGTGTCGGCGCATCGATCGCGTCATCCCTTATATAGGGAAGACACGATCGATGACGTCATTCCTACAGCCACACCCCCCTACACTAGTAAACACATACACAGTGATCCCTAAATGTTACAGCGCCCCCTGTGTTTAACTCCCAAACTGCAACTGTCATTTTCACAATAAAGAATGCAATTTAAATGCATTTTTTGCTGTGAAAATGACAATTGTCCCAAAAATGTGTCAAAATTGTCCGAAGTGTCCGCCATAATGTCGCAGTCACGAAAAAAATCGCTGATCGCCGCCATTAGTAGTAAAAAAAAAAAAAAAAAAAAATGCAAAAAAACTATCCCCTATTTTGTAAACACTATAAATTTTGCGCAAACCAACCGATAAACGATTATTGTGATTTTTTTTACCAAAAATAGGTAGAAGAATACGTATCGGCCTAAACTGAGGAAAAAAAAATGTTATATATGTTTTTGGGGGATATTTATTATAGCAAAAAGTAAAAAATATTGCATTTTTTTCAAAATTGTCGCCTATTTTTGTTTATAGCGCAAAAAATAAAAACCGCAGAGGTGATCAAATACCACCAAAAGAAAGCTCTATTTGTGGGGGAAAAAAGACGCCAATTTTGTTTGGGAGCCACGTCGCACGACCGCGCAATTGTCTGTTAAAGCGACGCAGTCCCGAACTGTAAAAACCCCTTGGGTCTTTAGGCAGCATTTTGGTCCGGGGCTTAAGTGGTTAAAAAAAAAGCACACTCCGGCCTCCTCAAACCCCCATTTTACTTACCTGAGCCCCGGATCTCCGTGGGGCGCAATACCGCGTCATTCTCTCCATAGCTGATCGGCTCCTCATTGGATAGATTGTGTCAGGAAAGGTTCTTTCCGCTGGTGACACTGCCTGATATATGGCGTGCAGTACTGTGGTCCACCAGCAGGTGTCTCCTGGCAGTCTGGAACTGCCAGGGGAGTTCTCCCCTGGTGGTGGTATTATGTAATCTTTGGGCCGCAGTACTGGCGTCCACCAGCGGGGGGTTCCTGGCAGTGTGGGGCCGACATCTCCTGCAATTAGGTGTCACCTGAGACTGATTGCAGGAGATGTGTACAAATACCCAGCAAGTGCACTCACACACTGCCCTGGTGTTGTCCTTGTGCCCTGATACCGTTGTATTTGTTCCTGCATCCCTGGATCCTTTGCCTGCAGCCTGATTCCTTCCTTCTTGTCCCTGTGTGACTATTCCTGGTTCCCCATCTGCTGATCTCCTGTTAATGATCCCTGGCCTGGCTTGACTACGATTCTGGTTCTCCCCTTGCTACATATGCTGGTTGGTTACTGTCACTGTTTTGCTTGTTTGGTTTGTTCACTTATTGTATTGGTGGTGTATTCACATTTATATGTATTTACCTTAAATAAACTTACTTACTTTCACCTATTTCTGTTTGCGGTTTCCTCTGTTGCAGTCCACACAGTTCTGGTCACTTCTGATAAATGACAGATTGATAGCAACACAGCCATTGGCTCCCGATGCTGTCAATCGAATCAAGTGACGTGGCCGCTGGTGACGGTGGATATGCATGCCTAGTGTATAACATGGGAGCATGCCCGCAAGCTAATCCCCTCGGGAGAGAGCTTCCCAAAGGGGGTTAGCTCTTGCGGGGAGGAGCCGAGACAGCTGCCGTGGGACCCCAGAAGAGGATGTTCGGGGCCACTCTATGCAAAACGAACTGCGCAGTGGAGGTATGTATGACATGTTTGTTATTTATAACAACAAAAAACTGAACCTTCTGAAACTGTTTCAAGCTCTAAATTGCACTGAAGATTTAGTATCTGCTATTACCTTAGTCCGTTTAGGCACAGTCAAATTCCTAAGCCCTTATGAATTTTATTGTCAGAAACCTTGGGCTCTTGGGAATTTGTTTGGCACTCTCATTGGATATTATGTATGTATATAGTCATTTCCATGTTCCCAAGGGGAGTCCTTGTTTTGTTGAGTGCTGCCAAATGGGGGCTAGTGCATGTTGTGATAATTTTAGCAACCCTTACAAAATCTAAATTAGCGTCCCATTTGTTCTTGTGTTAGGGTCATTTTATTGTCTGAGTTTAGTTTTAGTACCCAGAGCATAGTATTTTGTTTGTTTGGTTTGTGAAGCTAATAAAACAGCAATGGAAATTGTTCAGATAACTTTTTAATCTAGCTAAAGGAAAGGTATACATGGGCATTAGGGTTTTGTGCTGACTAACTGGAAGATGTGCTGGTGAATTTTAATAGTATTCTGTGGTTTGTAAAGTAGAAAAACACTTTGGCGTTGATTTACTAAAATTAGAAAGTTCAAAATCTGGTGCAGCTCTGCAGAGAAACCAACCAGCTTCCATTTTTTTGTTTTTTTGTCAAAGCTTAATTGATCAAGTTTCATTTAGAAGCTGATTGGCTACCTACCATGCACAGTTGCACCAGATTCTACACTCTCCATTTGTAGCAAATAAACCTTTTTGTATGTTAACCCTAACAAAAAAAATCTATTTTCCTGATGCCGACATGGCAGCATACATATGATATAGCTCCGCCCTTATATCCACCTATATTCACCCACTGGACCTGTGTCACAAAAAATCACCGTGTGTAGGCTAAAACAACGTTTTTAAACCCCCGCATGCTCAGTAGCAAGTTATGAAGCAAGCTTCAATGGAAAAGAGTGCTGAACGTGACCGCGCTTTGCTAGAGCATTTTGAAAAAACGATGGTTTGTGGGCAACATGGTTTTTGAAAATTTAGTTTCAAAAACATCGTTTTTTACTTCACAAAAAATGTCGGTTTCTTTCATCACATAAAGTGATGGTGTGTATGCGGCATTAGGGTTTGACCTTGCATTGTGGATTTTGGTAAATCTAAGGGGGGGGGAAAATCTGCAGAGGATTTTATGATGTGTAGCCGGCCTAAAAGTGTCCTTTTGTCTGGATGGGCGTTGATCTCTCCTCTCTCCTCTCTCCTCTCTCCTCTCTCCTCTCTCCTCTCTCATCTCTCCTCTCTTCTCTCTTCTCTCTTCTCTCTTCTTCTCTCTTCTCTCTTCTCTCTCTCTTCCCTTATTTCTCTCTCTCTTCTCTCTCTCTCTTCCCTTATTTCTCTCTCTCTTCTCTCTCTCTCTTCCCTTATTTCTCTCTCTCTTCTCTCTCTCTCTTCCCTTATTTCTCTCTCTCTTCTCTTTCTCTCTTCCCTTATTTCTCTCTCTCTTCTCTCTCTCTCTTCCCTTATTTCTCTCTCTCTTCTCTCTCTCTCTTCTCTCTCTCTCTCTCTCTCTCTCTCTCTCTCTCTCTCTCTCTCTCTCTCTCTCTCTTCCCTTATTTCTCTCTCTCTCTCTCTCTCTCTCTCTCTTCCCTTATTTCTCTCTCTCTCTCTCTTCCCTTATTTCTCTCTCTCTCTCTCTCTTCCCTTATTTCTCTCTGTTACCATGCAGTCCCCTTTGTAACTTTCGGCACTTCAGCCAGCATGAGCCTAATACCACATAACCATGACCACAATACCAGGTAAGGGCCAACTTTGGGTAAGAAGATGCAGGAAAAAGCCCCGACGCGCATGCCTTCTTGTCTATTGCAGCCCTGGCCGCTCCTACTATAGGAGGTCGAGATGCCCTTTGGATTGTCAGGGTTTTTCCAGGGCAGAAAGTGTGTCAGGGAAGAAATAGGAACCAATCCTGTCAGTATCGCTGCTTCCCTGCATGCATGCGTGGTGGAACTGCGCTTTGGCGCATGCGCACTGATGCGCACATAACGTGAACTCCTTGCTGGCTCAGTTCCATAAGCAAATCGCTGGTTTATCTCTCAGCTTCCTGTGTTCCTTGTTCCTGCTTATTGACTTCTGATTACCCGTTGTGACCCAGATTGACCTTGACCTTCTCTGATCTCCTCCTGGACCTGACCATTGGCTCACTTTACAGACTCTGCTTCCAGCCTTCTGTGTTTGACCGTCAGCCTGTTTACGGATTCGCCTCCAGGCTCCTGTGTTTTGACCCTCGGCCTGCTTACGGACTTGCCTCAGTCTTCTGTGTTTGACCCCCAGCCTGCTTACAGACTTGTCTCCAGTTTCCAGTGGTTGTCCCCCCGGCCTGCTCTGGATTCTGCTATCCCTGACCCTGTTGGGTTCCAGTGTCTACCAGTTCCTGTACTTCTACATTCACACAAGACCTGCCCAACCTGCTGGTTGCTTGTGCCTCTTTGTGCGATTCACCCTCTGTACCATCTCCAGGGGGTGGAGTGCGCTTAGTCACAAGAGTAAACCGCTCTCATCATCTCGGGCTCAGTGAGTACCTCTCTGACAAAGTGACTGCTCTGATCCTGGTAGACCCCAGTACAAAGGGCACAAATGTACACCGAAGAGAAAGCACAGAGCTTCTCCTCCGAGGGCTCAGTGGCCGAAAGGCAAATGTTGGTCATGTGGAGATGACCCTATGCCAGGCAAGCTACTTTGCAGCAACTGCTTCAGGCAGCTTGCCAGACACCAGGAGTACGAGAGTCAGCAGGTGTCAACCTTGCTCAACAAAGTAGTCCATGACTCCCTGGCAGAATTTTCTGGTCGTCTCGGACAACCAGGGACAGAAGAGGACAGAGTGTGGGCCCTACACCAGGTCTAAACCAAGCCATTCAACCCTCTCTAACTAGAGAGGTACCAGGCACTTTAGGGGTGATTCCAGCCCAGCGGATCGGGTGTGCTGATTACCCAGACCCAGTATTACAGCCAACCTTCCAGGCAGAGGGAGAAGATACAGCATCCTCCTCAACAGAGGATCCTGAAGGTTCAGGCTTTGATTTTGTGATGATACCACCATTCATTAAGGCAGTAAAAGCTGCATTGGAATGGGAGGAACATGGAACCTCCACAAAAGATGGAGGAAACTAAGTTAATGGGCCGCCCTATGCGAGTTGCAACATTGCGTGCAAATCCCTCTTTGGAAATCGCATACCTCGTGACCTAAGCACAGATCGTTTTTCAGTGCAATAGCAGAGCCTGCTGCAAGTGTTAACAAGTCTTTGGGTACCATAGGAGAAACCTATAGAAACAGGTAAGCTACCTTTCCTCCTATGACAGAAATAAGAGGCCTGTTTTAGGAGGAATGGGAGAAGGGGGAGAGAAAATCCTCCTCAATCAATAAGTTGCAGAAGTTATATCCACTCAGGGAGGAGGATGAGGCTCCTTTATCTAACCCACCAACTGTGGATGCGGCAGTCACGAGACTGGCCAAGAATGTGACACTTCCGCTGGAAGACTCTTCCTCCTTTCGCAATATCCTTGATAGACGCATTGACATAGACTTAAGAAAGTTTTACCTTGTGGCAGGTGGTGCTTTTAAGCCCGCCGTTGCTTTAACATCCGTAGAAAAGCGCAATGTGAATGTGGGCACAGAACTTGGAGTATGCAATCAAAAACCAGCTGCCAAAAGAAAAAATCATCAAGGCTCTGGATGAGATAAAACTCTCGGTGGACTTCGTAGGTGAGGCAGCTATAGACATCATTTGATGGCCCTCCAGAGCCATGCCCAGCTTAGTCACAGCCAAAAGAGAGTTGTGGCTAAAACCCTGGGCGGGCCGACCCATCCTCAAACCATAATTACTCTAAACTGCCTTTTGATAAACTGGAGACTGTCATCTCTAGGGTTACAGGAGGAAAATTGGGTCTCCTGCTCCAGGATCGAAAGTCCAGATGCCAGAGAGGGCAACTATCAAGAGGAGCGCCAAACAGGTACTGGGATTTTGGAGGCTTTCACCCATCCAAGGACTCCAGAAGTGGTTGGAGGGGTACACAGTCAACCTTCGTAAGATCATAGAGAGCGAAGGCCCCTTTGGCTCCCTCAGATACCCAGAAGCCCTTTTAACGCCAGGCCCGCCCAGGAGGCAGTTGGAGCCAGGCTGCTCAAAGTGGCCCAGTTCTGGCAAGGCCACTGCCAAAATCAGGGGATGCAAGGCCATTATTGGCTGTTCAAACGTCAACCTCCAGAACGACTGCAAAGGCTGAATTCATTTTACGGAAAGAGAGACTCAAGATGGAGTCTCTCCATACCATAATCCAGGTTGTTCATCCAGAAGACTGGATGATTTCAGTGGACTTTCAGGATGCCTACCAGCATGTCCTGATCCTTCAGTCATACCAGCAGTTCCTCAGATTTGCGTTGGGGGACAGGCATTACCAGAGCCAGCTGGAGCCTACACAGAATATGGTCTACCTAGGGGCCCAATTCAATACTCAGGCAGCCACAGTTTCTTTGCCACTGAAGAAACACCCCAAAATCAGGGAGAAGTTACAACAGGCATTGGCTGCACCAGTGATGTCAGAATCCCAGTGCATGAGTCTTCTCGGGACCATGGCTACATTTATCCCGAGGATCCCCTGGGCTCTCTGGAAACCCAGAGTTTTCCAACAAGGCTTCCTGATGCAGTGGAATAGAGTTTGTCTAGCCCAGCCAATCATGATCACCAATCAGGATGTGCTAGAGTCTCTGGTAGTAGAAGAAACAAGAAACACTAAACAGCATTATCCATTAGGGCCGCAGCTAAGGATTATTGTTACCACAGGGCGCCACCTGCGAACAACTGAAGATCCAGAGCAGAGGGGAATTTCTTACTCAGGGCCTAGTTTCCAATATTCTGGAACTTCGAGCAGCATTCGTGGCGTTGGCCACCTTGCTGCCTCACATACAGGGTCCACCAGTCCTGCTCCATCTGGACAACACAGCAGCAGTGTCCTACATACAGCAACAAGGCGGGACGCACAGCCAATCCCCCTTGAGAGAGGTGGAACTGATCATGACATTGGCACAACAATATCTCCCAGATTTGAGGGCCATATATCATCTAGCCTGTCAGAATTTGGAAGCGGATCGCCTATCCAGACAATTCAAGGATCCAAATGAATGGTCCCTTCTCCCCAAAGTGGTCAAACAGATCATCCACGAGTGGGGGTGTCCGCAACTGGATATTTTTGCCTCATCAACCAACTTCAAGGTGAGACAGTTCCTCTCACGCTACCTTCATCCGTTAGCGAAGGGGATGGACGCCTTGACCCATCCTTGGGTTTCACAACTGGCCTATGCCTTATTTCCAATTTCTTTAATCCTGAAATCCCTAAAGAGATTGTTGACAGAAAACTTGACAGTCATCGCAGTATTACCTTACTGGCCTCACAGACCATTGTTCTCTCTGGCAATGGATCTCAGCGTATGCCCACCGATCACTCTGCCAGTGACTCCATATCCCCTGTTGCAAGGAGATATCTTACATATGCAGCCATCACGACGGGCCTTAGCGGCCTGGAGATTTAAAGGCAGGGGTTACAAGTTAGGATGTTCTCCAGAGTTTATTAGAACTTTACAGAGTTACAGAAAGGGGTCATCCAATGCCATCTACTCCAGAATATGGAATAGGTTCACAAGCATTGCAGCTTGACATCAGTTTGACCCTAGTGACCCAAATGTATCTCAAATCCTGTCTTTCCTGCAATCCGGATTGGATTTGGGGCTCAGCCTAAGTTTTCTTAAGGTGCAATTTTCAGCCATCTTGGCTTTTACCCCAAAGTAATGGGCAGCAAACCTGCTGGTGGAGCACTCGATGAGAGCTGTACTTAATTTGAAAAGATTTTAGGTACACAAACCATAGGATGGACTATGGGTGTCCTGAGGTACTGCAGTGCCACGTCCTAACTAGTGTCTAAAAAGGTTTATTGTTTCGGAAGGAATGGACTTTCTAGGCACCAATGGTTAACACAGAATATTGTTTATTGATACAATCCCAAACATATGGGTGATTGAACCAACATTACAGTACATATAATAAAATAATAACATTAAAAACATGAATTGTCACAGAGAATGGTCTAAATACTATGACAATGGAAAATTACCAAAACCAATACAGGTCCACTAGGGACAGCAACGTGAGTTGATGGCCAACGTATTTGTTAGTAGACGTGTTTTTGCATGAGCTCTACATGTTTCGCAGAGCTGTACTTAGACTACGCCCTCCCAAGAGAAATAGGTTCCCTCCATGGGACCAGGCAGTAGTCCTCAATTTTCTAGCAAACTCTCCTTGTGCTCAGACAGAAGACATTATGGGATTTCACCTTCAATATGGCTTTCCTAATAGCCATAAATTCAGGGGGAATGGTATCGGAACTCCAAGAATTGGGGGCAGCCGAACCTTATTCCAGGTTCTTCCCAGACAGGGTTGTACTGAGACCATTGTATAATTTTGTCCCAAAAGTGGCATTGATATTTTATCTCTCCTGTGAATGGCTGCTTACAGCCTTCCCAGCGGAATCAGATGCTGAGTTGGACATTCCAAAATCCTCAAAGCCTATCTCAAGGCTACTTTGACATTCAGACGTTCTGACAGACTTTTCATCATACCTACCGAAAACAAAAAAGGGAAAGAGGCCTCGGCCAGAACCATCTCAGCCTGAATAGTAAAAACTATTCACGAAGCATATAGAGTGGCCGGGAAGGATCTGGAGGTGGTTAAAGCGCACTCAACCAGGACGATGTATTCTTCTTGGGAGGCACAAGCAGGAGTGTCTCTGGAGAATGTCTGCAAAGCAGCTATCTGGTCATCACATCATATGTTCTTAAAACACTACAGGGTGGATCCAGCAGCTCTTACTACAGTAGAGTTTGGGAAGAAAACTATCCAAGCTTCTATGTCTATTGTCAACTAAAGACTAAGCAATAAAGCCTCCCTCTTAGGCCCCGTACACACGGTCGGACAAAACCGATAAGAATGGACCGAAGTTCAGTTTCATCGGTCCAAACCGACCGTGTGTATAGGCCATCGGTCTGTTTTCCTTCGGGCCAAAATTTTAAAACATGCTTCAAAACCGAACCGATGGACCGATGCCCGATCGGTCCAAACCGACTAACGATGGTTAGTACACAAAAGCATTGGTTCAAAAACCTACGCATCGGTTCAAAACCCGCGCATGCGCAGACTAAATGAGGGGACGGGGGCGCTCGTTCTTGTAAACCTCGCATTCGTTTTTGAGATGGCACATTCTACATTTTTAAAAGTAGTGTTCCGTTTCTTGCTGAGCATTTGTTTCTTCGCTATATTGCTAGAATGAACACGTTGTTTAGCTGATGCTATTTAGCCAGTGTTCTCCCATATCTGCTTTTTTTGAATCATTTTTCCCTAGCCAGATCTCCAAAATATTTGTACTCCACAATTTTTTTTGGTCGTTTTTTGGTCAAGTTATCACACCAATGTTGTTTTTTTGGGTGTTTTTTTTTTTCTTTTTTCTTTTTTTGGAGTTTAGCCTTTTTTTTGTCAAGTTATCACACCAATGTTTTTTTTTGTTTTTTTTGGGTGAGATATTTTTTTTTGGGGAGTTTAGCCTTTTGTCAAGTCCAATGCCCCCCCCCCCCCTCAAGGAGGTTGTGTCCTTTGTAAATTACACATTGTATTTTGGAAATGTTTGATGGCTATTCACCAGAAAAACACAATAGACAAAGTTGTAACGTAAAATACATTTCCATTTATTCTGGAAAAATAAAATAAAAAGAACGGCAACACTCAACCAATTTACAACATACATGCAGACTTTATGGATACCAAAGGCACAGTCCACCATGACCAAGGACAAAATAAACAACATCAGGAGTCACAATGTGCAACACAAATCACAGAACTCAAAAGCACGAGCAAATGCCAGAAATGACCCCAAGCTGTGGTACTACACTAAGCTCAGTTTTTTGAAAAATCAGCAGGAAGGCAGGGATTCACTTTCTAGTCTTCTTTACAGCCTTCCTTCCAGGCTGCCTTGCAGCAGAACTTCCACGGCCCCTTGCAGGTGGTGAAGGTGGGGCAGCAGGAGTCAGAAGATGAGCAGCAGGCCGGGCTGGGTCACTCAGCTCAGTGTCCCTGGTCAGCCAGTCCCTTCGGGCCCACCACATGACCCGATTCATCATGTCTTTTGCCAGGCCTTTTTGCTCCTCTCCCAATTCCTGCAGGTCATTTGAGAGCGAAGAGCTAAAGCTCTCCGTGGGGTTCAGGGGGCCCTCATGAGCTCTGCAGCCTCCCTCATGACCTGCATGCTCTCCTCCTCCATCTGCCTCAAACGCCTCCTTTGGCCTGGTTGGCGCATCTGGAGGGGAGATGGTGCTGAGCATGGGGACTGGCTGACATCCACTGGGCCCGGCCTCCTCCTGGCTGCCACTTACCCCTTCTGCCTGGCTGACATCTTGGGTATCTGCCGCCTCCTGGCTGGTCTCCTCCTGTGTAGTAAAAAGGGACATGTTTTAATATTTTGCACAATCACACACATTTTCATGCTCTTGACATTTTTTTTTTTTTACAAATAGAAATTGAACAGACTCTCATTCTGAAACCCTGCAGTTGGCATCCCTGACACAATTGTTTCTGCCCCCAACTTTTGTTTGTGTTTACAAGCTTTCCTTGTTGCTAACAAATTCATCTCAATAAACCCACAAGATTTTGCAGCCAAGAAATATGTTGTAAACTACTATACCTCACTGAAGCCTGGCAGATCTGCGTCCTTGATGTCAGCCAGCTCCTGCTCACACTCTGCAGGGGTGGGGGGAACCGTGGAAGTTCTGGTGGAACGACGCCTGGAAGGAAGGGTGGAAGGAAGACTTGAAAGTGAAGCCCGGCCCTCCATTTGATCCTCCAAAAAGCTGAGCTCCGTGTAGTACCACAACTTGGGCTCCTTTGCAGCACGTGCTGCTGCTCCTGACCTCTGTGATTTGTGTTGAATCCGGTAGGCCTTTCTGTATGTGCCCCTGATATTGTTTATTTTCTCCCTAATCATGGCGCCTGTGCACTCCGGTATCCAAGTCTGCATGTATGTTGCAATTTGGTTAAGTGTTGCCGTTCTCACATTTGCCTTATGGTAGGCAGGGTTCCTTGAATCCCAAAGACAGGGCTGTTCCCGATATTTTTCGATCAGGCGTGTTAGGTTTTCGTGCACATTTAATTGATGCATGCTTTTCTAGAATACCAAAAAAATTAGAACCACTTGGCTCAGCTTTGACATTGTCAGAATCTGCGCCCAATCTTTTGAGCCTCAAACACACTGTCTCCTGCTGCTAAAATGATGCCCAGCTCTGCCCCATTGTTGGTGAAAATGCTGACTTTACCTGCAAACCCTGTGTTTTCATTTCACTAAATAAGTGGTATAATAATATTACAAAGTAATGATAGCATTCATCAAAGCACTATTCAGTGTAGATATCATGCCCCTCTCAGCATTGATGAGATGATACACTGGCTAATTACCTCTGTCCAACATCACAATCGTTGCCTGATCTGATACACACTAAAATAATGATGTTTTTAAATCTCACATATATATTTGAAGCAGTCTCCAAGCACAAGGAGGGCAAAAAAGCATGGTGAGCTCCAAGCTAAATAATCGTGCAAGGGTGCAATCAACATATAAACCCCACATCCCATTATACTCAAGTCTCTAGGCCTCTGTTGGTTCTAGTTTCAAAAGTACCTTTGTTTCTGCCGTGACAAACTTCCGCTCGAGCAGACTCCGCGTTAACTCACGTAATCACGTCGTTCTTGTTATATACCCGCACATGCGTAAAGCACGGCCCTCTTCGCCCGCCCATGACGGACCCTTCCCTCTTTTTCACGCCCTTTAAAACATTATGTTACGAAAATATGGCGGGGTCACAGGAGCGTGGGTTACCCTTTGCAGACGAGGAAAGGCAGGAGGCGGGAACGTCACGATCCAGGCCCAGGCGCTACAAAGCGACAAATATGTCACTAGAAGAAATGGTGGAGATGGCGGAGGAAAGACTATGATGACCCATACAACACCCCTAATCGGAGGAAGGCCAAAATTATGGGCAAGGTAAGTGGCAAGGAGACTTTATGCCATATTTGGGGTCACAAGGTCCAAGGAGCAGCTGAGAAAGAGATGGTCGGACTTGAAACTGCGTGAGCCAGAGCAGTTTAGGAGGATCAAGCGAATTCTTGATAAAAGTAGGTAATTTGAATGTTTTATTTGCAATTGACTTTCTAATTTGTGAACATTTTTTTTCTCCATGTGCTTGGTAGTACTTTTGAACATGGCAACGTAATTTGATTGTTTTAGCAAAGTGCATTATTTTTCCGTTCGTAGTAGTGTCGTTCCTCCACATCGTTCCTCACAAATCCGATGTTTTCCGTTGTTCCAGGAAAAGCACACCTGTGGACATGCCTATTTGGCGTAAAACATTGTTTATAAACAATGTTGACAAGATGTTTGTTCAACTTTACTAGAATGTGATGGGCCGTATACAAGATTAACCCCCCCCCCACAAAACGTTTCAAGGTTATGTTTTGCACACCAATTTGTATTGAAGAATCCACACGCCAAAATTTGAAGATGCACACAGTGTGTCAACATGTGCTATCTGCCATCACAGGATATTGATTGGCTTTGCTTTGTGGGTTCAAGCCCTTCCTCGCTACTCAAGTAGGTGAGAGGAAGGGTTTGCCCCCCAAAACACATCCATTGATCACCCATGATGGCAGATAGCACATGTTGACAGTTGGCATGGTATCAGGAGAGAATTCCCCATTTTGCCAGTCAAAATGTGTGCATCTTGAAATTTTGGCTTGTTGTGGGGTGACATCACACCATCACATGTGTTTGGAATAAGGTTGAACTTTGTAAGTTCCATTGTTTGGAGATATTGTTTTTTTTTTTAAAACGCATGGGTTTTGTTCAACATGTAAACATATTTTTCAAAAAAAAATAGAAAAAAAAAATTATAAAAAATAACAAAAACAAAAAAAACCGTGTGCAGAAAAAAACACTGGTCTATTTTGTAACCAGAATAAAAAAAAAAGTGAAAAGTGAAAAAGAATAAAAACCCCCGAACAAGATACAAATGGAGTGGCTTCTTCTTTCTATGCTCAATACCAGTATGTACATGTGTGATTACTGTGCAATTGTGTTTATTTACTAAAACTGAGAACTACATTTTGCACTAGAAGTGCACTAGAAGGAGAACCAGGGAGACAGAAAAATGAAGCCAAAGCAAGAATGACAAACAACTGTATAAATTCCAATGGTCAAATTATTTATTAGGTAATTAATATTTCTTTCTTTTGGGATCCGAATTAGAAAGAAATATTTTCAGGCATAGCAATGGCACCCCGACCCATGAAGTACTCAACATATTTGTCGCGTGACTCAGGAGCAGATTGGGGGGCCAAGCCAGCGCGACCAGTGTCCATGCCAGGAAAGGTATCTGAGGGTAGTCCTGCCTCAGCACCAATGTTGCCTAGGTACAACTGGGAGTGCCTGCGTAAAAAATTGTGCAAAATGCAAAAGGCATAAACAACGGTGTTCAATTTATATTCCGCCAGGTGTATCGCTGTCAGAAACAGGCGGAACCGGCTGGCGAGTATCCCAAAGGCATTCTCGACTACCCTCCGAGCTCTGGCCAGCTGAAAATTGAAAACCCTCCTCTCCGGGGTGAGGGTTCTCTGGGGAAAAGGCAGCATAAGGTGAGGTCCAAGCCCTAGAAAAACAAACGGAAGTCCCTCCAAATTGTCTTCATCCCGTGGCAGTTCCAGACCACCAGATTGTAGACGCTTGGCAAACTCCGTCTGCGCGAACACTCCCCCATCAGACAGCCGTTCGTTCTTCCCCACGTCCACATACAAAAATTCGTACTGTGCTGACACCACCGCCATCAACACGATACTATGAAAACCTTTGTAGTTAAAATAGTACGACCCCGAACGGGGTGGCGGCACAATGCGGACGTGTTTCCCATCTATTGCCCCTCCGCAGTTTGGAAAATCACACCGCTGGGCAAATTGGGAAGCCACAGTCTGCCATTCCTGTGGCGTGGAGGGAAACTGTGGGGAGAAACAAAAAATTACAATTAGAAATTTTCAAAATAAACATTGCAATCACAATTCCAAAAACATCCTTGTGCCACATCATTATAACATTTACTAGCATTGGAGTGAGTATTACAAAGATATAGGCCCACTTAAATCAGACCCCTCACCCCTCTGATGGGGCATTACAAATTTTTAGGGGGGGGGGTCTAGCTGTGTGTAGGCCCTAAAAATTCTATACAGGTAGCACTATGCCTAAAAATATTACAAAAATCAAAAAAGACCAAAAACAAAAGGGGGGGAGCAGAACTACAATGGAGCAGACAAAAATAAGGTTAAAAAAAAAATAGGCTAGGTGTGTTTGGCCCTAGGATAGCATGCTGGACAGGTTTAGCGAAGGGAAAGATGCATGTAGGACAAAAAAAGAGCATGGAAAGCCTCAAGCAGGCATGGGGACAAAAAGGAACATTCACAGCATAATACAATCATGGGAAGTAGGGAAATCTGCTAAAAATAAAGAGATATTAGCATACATTAAAAAAACAGAGATTGTGATGATTAAAGGAGGAAGCTTACCTTAATATACTCCTCCTGCATGACTTGAATGATAGCAGAACACGTCTCCGGTATGATCATCCCAAGCGCCTGGGGAGAGATGCCTGTCGAGAACTTGAGGTCCTGCAGGCTCCTGCCAGTCGTCAGGTACCGCAACGTGTCAATAAGCCTCTGCTCGGCCGTGATGGCTTGGCGCATCACAGTGTCCTGCCTCATGATATAGGGGGACAGAAGATCCAATAGACGGTGGAAAACAGGGTCCGTCATACGGAGAAAATTCCTGAAGTCATCAGGATTATTCTCCTAGATTTCCCTAAGCAGAGGCATATGAGAAAATTGGTCACGCTGGCGCAACCAATTCTTGGCCCAGGAACTCCTCCTCCCTCTGGTCCTGGCCAAAGTCCTTGAGTAACTATGAACTGCAGAAGCCAGCCCATACGCAGCACGAATTTTCGAAAAATCACGCTGCTCCATCATGGCTTAAAACCGGTCGGCTGGTCAGAACGCACTTCAAACAGAAAGCACCCCCAAATCCAGCAATACAAAAGAACGCACTGCACCCAGATACGAGCGGACAGGACAGCTCTGCAAAGCAGAAACGACCCGAAAGCCAGAACTGAATGACAAATACGATCCCACAAGCACACACTGAACCCGAGAATATGATCTGAAAAAGCTCGGAGACTGAAAAGCGCGAATCGGCTCTCACCAACCTTTCACTAACACGCGGTTACACAGAATTAGCAAAAGCGGACTCAAGGGCGGCAACGAAGGCTTTGGCCTACCCCTTTATAGTGATGTTGTACGTGAGTCACGTGTCCACGTTCTGACCCGATCGGATTTTGGACTGATGGTGTGTACGCATATCAGGCCGTCAGGCCACTTCAGCGGTGAACCGATGAAAACGGTCCGTCAGACCATTCTCATCGGTTTGGATCGACCGTGTGTACAAGGCCTAAAAAGCTCAGTATGTATCATATGTATGCTGCCATGTTGGCGTCAGGAAAATGGAAAATGTGCTTTATATGGAGAATGGGGGAGGTAGCTCTCAGTCAGACTTTTATAGAACGAAACAGGTCGTGTGGGTGGATATAGGGGCGGGGCTATATCATATGTGTGCTGCCATGTATTGGCATCAGAAAAGGAAAATTACGGTAAGTATTTGATACAACTTTCCATTGTTTGCTCCCTTTTGTCCTGCAAAAATATATCTTTAAAGTATTTTGTTATAGTTCAAAAAACCTTGTTTTCCTTTTTTTTAAGTCCAAGTATAGCAATCAGATGCATAATACATTCATAGTATAGTTAATTAAAGTACGTACAGACCCTTTTGTATTCTATCCATAACAAAAGTTTTGGAAGGCATTTTGTTTAAACTTTGGGGCAGATCCACATACATCTGCGCCGGGCGCAGCGTATGTAAGATACGCTATGCCGCTGTAACTTACTTTGCTTTGGTTTGAATCCTCAACTAATTTGCGCCGTAAGTTACGGCGGCGTAGTGTATCTCTCGCGGCGTAAGAGCGTGGAATTCAAATGGATCGAATGGGGGCGTGTTTTATGTTAATACGTCGTGACCCGACGTAAACGACGTTTTTTTGGAACTGTGCATGCGCCGTCCCTGGGGGTATCCCAGTGCGCATGCTCGAAATTAAACCGGAACCTGCCAATGCTTACGACGGTGACGTTATTCTACGCAAATTCCTATTCGCAAACTAATTGCGCAAACGACGTAAAAAATTCAAAATTGTACGCGGGAAGGACATCCATACTTAACATTGAGTACGCCTCAGTATAGCAGCTTTAACTATACGCCGGAAAAAGCCGAACGCAAACGACGAAAAAAAAAGCAACGGGCCGACGTACGTTCGTGGATCCCCGTAAATAGCTCATTTGCATACTCGACGCGGATTACGACGGGAACGCCACCTAGCGGCCGCCGAAAAATTGCATCTTCGATCCGACGGATCTAGCCGAGATGCCGTCGTATCTTGTTTTGAGGATTCAAAACAAAGATACGATGCCGGAATTTTGAAATTACACCGGCGTATCAATAGATACGCCGGCGTAATTTCTTTGTGGATCTACCCCTTTGTATTTAACTTTAGGACTTGTATAATGGCCAAAAGTCAGGTTCACTTTAAATGTCGGTACAGGCTAATTGAGAGAGTATTTATTATCCTTTCCATCTTTTATAAACAACCATATTTATTTTATTATTTTTTCCTAGAAATGGAAAAAACAGTACTGTTTATTTCTGACGCACACATCTTTGGGGATTTTCTAAGGCAAAACTTATTGTTCCCTAGTACAAAAGACAATGTGAGTGATGCAAGTAATTAAAAAAGCTAGGAAAACAGCACTTACAAATTTTAATATTTCAATACCAAAGATTTTGTCTTGCTAAAATAGATTTGCATGCCACCCAAAACAGAGTGCACACCAATCTTATCATTTGCTCCATGCAAAAGATCACTAACATGCCAGCAAACACAATGACCCGGATTTAGAAAGGACTTACGACGGCGTATCTACAGATACGCCGTCGTAAGTCCAAATGTGCGCCGTCGTAGCTTTACACGTATTCTGGAAACCAGATATGCCTGAATTTGGCCAAGATACGACTGACGTAAGTCTCCTACGCCGTCGTCGTATCTTGGGTGCATATTTACACTGGCCGCAAGGGGCGCTTCCGTAGATTTATGCGTTGAATATGCAAATGACCTAGATACGCCGATTCACAAACATACTTGCGCCCGTCGGATTTAGCTACGCCGTTTACGTAAGGCTTACGTCCGGTGTAAAGTTACCCCTGCTATATGAGGTGCAGGTAATGCAAAGTTTGGACGTCGGAACAAGCGTAGATTTTTACGTTGTTTACGTAAGTCGTATGTGAATGGAGCTGGGCGTAGGTTACGTTTACGTCACAGGCATTGAGCCGACGTATCTTAGGGAGTAAATTCGACGTGATTCTGAGAATGCGTGCGCATGCGCCGTTCGTTCGGCCATGCATTTACATGGAGTCATGGTTAATTTAAATACAACACGCCCACGGCCTTGCTACTTTGAATTAGGCGGGTTTACGCCGGCCATTTTACATTACGCCGGCGTAAGAAAGGGAGCAAGTGCTTTCTGAATACAGTACGAGCCACTCTATGTTACGTCGGCATAGCGCATATCAAATGCGCTACGCCGCACTAAAGATACGCCAATCTCTCTGAATCCCGGCCAATGTTCCCACATTTAGCATTCCTACAAAGTAAACTGCTTTGAGGACTTCAATTAAGTCTTGTAAAAACGCTCTTGTGGTCCAGGTATGCGTAGTGGAGATCAAAGGGTTACAGAATGCTTATATACAAAAACAGTGCTGTGCTAAATATAAAATTGCTTATAAAGCGTTGATAGAAAAACTCAAAAATCACAAATCCGTGAAATTGCAGATGAATCCAGAAGATCCTCCACCTCGTGCATATACCGCCACCTCAAGCAATGTAGACTCTTACCAGAGAGCCTGGACCCTTTATTAATAATTTTCGCAGAGGCCTTCAGGAGAAAGATTAAAACCCATCTCTTCTGAGGTCAAGGGGTTCCTTACCCATGAAATGGATACAGCGCCCAGAGGCGATTCAGTTCGCATGTGTTGCGCTTTACAAGTCACTCACTCACTCACTCACTCAGAGGTCATCAGCTGGAGATGTACTTTCACTGGATAATCAGATCAGGCTCCATTCACCCCAGGACCATATTTAACCATGCGAATGAAGGAGACGCCAGATAGTGTAAAATCCCAAAAGACTAATTTAATAAAATCACATAAATGAATTAAGGGTAAAGAATATAATGAAATAAAAAAAGGTAAATTCTAGATTATAGTTTGTGGATTAGAAAATCTTTTTCGTGGAATAAGGAATAATTTCCTTTTGCATGTTTTTGAATTATTGAGAAAAGATGTGAGAAAAAGGGTACTTGTTTAATATTAGGGGATATTTTTTTATATACCAATTAAAACTCCTTTTTTTTTTTTTTTTGACAGGAGCGTTTGAAGTAAAAATAGTGGGGTAAAAAGCATGGAAGTAACTAGGGCAATAAAAATGTGTTTCTTGAATATATATAATATCAGCGTGTAATGATTTGAAGTGATGAAAAGCTGTAGTTCTCTTAATAGGAAAGTTTAACCCTTGTACATTAAAGTGGAGTTCCATCCAAAAATGGAACTTCCTGTTATCCAGTTCCTCCCCCCTTTGGTTTCACATTTGGCACCTTTCAGGGGGGAGGGGGGAGAAGATACCTGTCTAATACAGGTATTTGCTCCCATTTAAGGCAAAAGATCAAAGAATCTGTGGCACTCTACGCATACCCAGCCCCTTCTCTGTCCCTCCGCTGTCTTCTGGGAGACACACAGGTCCCAAAAGACAGCAAGGACCAGTCAGGACGTGCATCGAGACTCACGCATGCACAGTAGGGAACCAGGCTGTGAAGCCGCAAGGCTTCCCTTCCTGATTCCCTTACTGAAGAAGCTGGTGCCTCCACCCGGGAGCCGAGGGACGGGTGAGCTTCAGGTGAGGACATCGCGGGTGCCCTGGACAGGTAAGTGTACTTATTTTAAAAGTCAGCAGCTGCAGTATTTGTAGCTGCTGACTTTAAAATAAAATAAAAATTGGTGGAACTCTGCTTTAAGTGATAAAACCTTCAAATAATTAATGAAGAATTGTATAATTGACTAGTATTAATAGTCAATAAGATAAAAGGGGAAGGTAAATAAAAATAAACAAATAAATGAACAAAGTAGGAAAAATAAGAAAAATAAATTACCAAAAAGGAGACAATCAGGTCCAAGGACAGGTATTCAAAGACGTCAATGCTACTGGTTACCGCAATGAGAAATAGAGAGTGTGAGCATTGTCAATTGACTGTGGAGTGCGAGAAAAAAAAAGTACAGTTAGAAGGTTTAAGGATTAAATTAAGAATATAACATGTAAAAGTTGAAAATCTGTATAGAAATAAGTTTGCAAATATCAATAGAGTTATGTGTCATCTAAATGTTACATATAATAAAAAAACAAAACCGAAAGAATACACGTTGTGTCAATCCTTAGATAGAAAAATGGGAAAGGCCCCTTTCACACGTGCGGAGCGTTCAGATCCGCCTGTCAGTTTTTTCAGGCGGACCTGAACAGGTGCTACATGTACCTCTATGGAGCGTTGGATGTCAGCGGTAACATGTCCACTGACACCCGATCAGCCCCGATCCGATCCTCTCCGCTAAAGTGTGAAGGATGCAAAGGAGGCTTATTTAAATTATAAAAACGAATACAGTGTTTCTTTCCTTGGCATAGTTTTAAAACAAGGAACTGTAAAACTAGGAAAGTTACTCAGATGTATAATCAGAGAATATATACTAGAAGTACATTCGATAAAGAAAGAATTAATATATAAAAAAAAAACTCATATATAAATATTAATAACTAATCAATGAAACAATAAACTAATGGATTCATATTATCTGACTCAAAAATACAGTATATAAGTTCACTATATACATATGAATAGTATATATGCATGAATATTGTATATTTGAATGAATCATTTTTCAAACAATGACAAAAAAAGAAAAGAGAAAAAAAAATCATAAGCATTACTTGCAATAGTTTAGATCACTCTAAACAAAATATACTGAAACCATGTGTAGTTATCAGAAGTATAATCAATACCAAAAATTGATCAGGAAAATATGTAAATGTTATTTCTGTTTCTTGCGTGTGGAGCAGGAAGAACGTTGTGATTTAGGAGGCTCAGTAGGTGAAGAGAAGATGGTCTGTTGAAAAATGTCATCTTGTTCGGGAGGAAGAAGGCCAAGTTCTATAAGTTTCAGGTTGAAATCTGAAGTGGAGAATACTGTGAAGTCATAGTTGTTAAATGTAAAGGATAATTTAAAGGGGAAGCCCCAGCAATAAAGTATATTAATACCCTGTAAGATTTTTAAGAATGGCTTAGTCTTTCCTCTTTCAAATAGTAGATGGTGCCAGATAAAGATAAAGTTGATATGGTTGACCTCTATAAATGAATGTTTTTCTAGTTCTTGCAGCTTTCAATCGTTTTTCTTTTGTTTTATAAAAATAAAATTTTATTACAATATCAAGTGGTAGACCATTCTGAGAGGGTTTACCAGAGGCTCTGAGCCCTATCAGTCTCCAATATCTCAGGAGGAATTGAAGGACATAAATCATGAAATATTTCTTGTAAGATAGCAGTGAGATTAGTAATTGATTCCAGAATGCCTCTAATACGTAGGTTAGATCTGCGTGCTTGGTTTTCCGCATCTTCCAATTTATAGTGAAGTATGCCAATTTCATGTTGTAAATTTTCAATTGTATTGTCATGTTTCATAAGCAGAGAGGTATTATCCATAGACGTTTCTAGTTTTTTTGTGCGATCATTGAGAATAATCAATTCAATCAATAAATGATCGTTTTAATTATTATCATTATAATTTGTTTGGAAGTTTTGTCTAAAGCCTCTTGCAATATTTTATTAAATTTTCATAGTAAGTCTGAATGAGTATCATTGTCGGAAGGTATTGGGAGGGGTTTAGGGATAGCAAGTAAAAGCTCTGACATAGTAGTAAATTCAGTGGATGTGTCACCAGCAGGAGAGTGCGTCATGGTGTCAGAAATGCTACTCTGGATGGAGTCTGAAGATGTGGGATAAAGAGCGACTCTTTCCCCAAAAAGTACCTTAAAAGGGTCCGCTGTAAAAGCCGCAATCTCACACAGACAACACGGAGCCGGTCTAAGGAGCTGTCATCAGGCTGGTCCACACATGAGCACCCTCAAATCAACCCTTTTGTAAACTATATGGACTTATGTAAAAAAAATAACAAACTGTCCCTGACCTACTCCTGCACTGCAGGTGAGTTGATTGGTGCAGATCCTGCTATATAAACATGTCTGTATGGGAGGGAGACAATTTAGGACCAGATCCACAAAAGGGATAGGCCGGCGTATCTACTGATACGCCGTCGTATCCCTGTTTCTAACTATGGAACTGATCCACAGAATCAGTTTCTCATAGTTAGGCAGAAGATCCGACATGTGTAAGGGACTTACACTGCCGGATCTTAGGATGCAGCACCGCATCCGCCGCTGGGGGCATTTCGAGTCGAAATGCCGCGTCGGGTATGCAAATTAGCACTTACGGAGATCCACAAAGCTTTTCAGCATCGTTTTTCTCCGTAAGTATTAGTTTGCAAATGCAAAATTAGGGCTGCTTTTACAAGGTGTAAAGTTAGTACACCATGTAAAAGTAGACCCTTCTTTCCCGCGACGCTGTCATTTTTTTTTTAAACTTTTTTTTTTCCCGCCGTATCTTTTTTTTTTCCCGACGCAACTTTTTTTACCTGGCGCGATTCACAAAACTCGGGGTAACGTAAAACCGCGCAAAGCACGTTGGGAAAATGACGTCGGGAGCATGCGCAGCACGTCCGGCGCGGGAGCGCGCTTAATTTAAATGGGACTCGCCCTATGAAAGTAGGAACGCCTTGCGCCGGACGATTTTAAGTTACACTGCTCAAAATATCTAGGTAAGTGCTTTGTGGATCGGGCACTTAGGTAGAGATTTTGCGGCGGTGTAACTTAAATGGAAAAAAATACATTGCGCCGGGTTTTTGTGGATCTGGCCCAAAGTCCTTAAAGCAAAACTCTGGGCAAAAACATGTTTCCATGTTCTCGTTGCTGATCTCCTACCTTCACTAACTATGTCATCAATGTTATTCTGACCTCTGTAGTTCCTCTGCAGTAGCCTGCTGAACTTGCTGAAAAAACATTATTGCCTGGTGATTTTCTGTTTATAAGACCCCTGGCTGCTTTTTCTCTCGTATCCTCAGCCAGCGGTCTGACACGCCCAGTGGTAGTTCTCTGAAAGCAAGCAGGGACTTGTACTTCTGCCTGGCTCACTGAAGTGGGTGGTGTCCTCCTCTGCTCTCTCCTCCTCCCTGCCAACACCACCCCATATGATCCCCTCACCACCACCGCCCGCCTGCCATCTCTCTCCAATGCGGGGAGAGTTATAGATCATCCGGAGACAGAGCAGATCTCAGGCTGACAGGTGTTGTATGTGAAAGCACTGTTCGTCATACAGCCCCACCTCCCTGCATTGGCAATAGAACAGTGAGCTCTGCGCTGTCTATCAGAATTCTGGTGCAGGGAGATGGGGCCGTACAACCAGCGGTGCTTTCACATACAACACCTGTCATCTTGAGATCTGCTCTGTCTCCGGATGATGTGTAACTATCCCTGCTCTGATAAGCTGCACTGGTGACACCGCACTGATGGGCACTGATAAGCTGCACTGGTGACACCGCACTGATGATCACTAATAAGCTGCACTGGTGACACCATACTGAAAATCACTGATAAGCTGCACTGGTGACACCGCACTGATGGGCACTGATAAGCTGCACTGGTGACACCGCACTGATGATCACTAATAAGCTGCACTGGTGACACCATACTGAAAATCACTGATAAGCTGCACTGGTGACACCGCACTGATGGGCACTGATAAGCTGTACTGGTGATGCCACACTGATGAGCTGCACTGGTGACGCCGCAATGATGGTCACTGATAAGCTGCAATGGTGACACTGTACTCATGGGCACTGATAAGCTTCACTGGTGATGCCTCACTGATGGGCACTGATAAGCTGAACTGGTAACACCGCACTGATGGGCACTGATAAGCTGCACTGGTGACACCGCACTGATAAGCTGCATTGGTGACACCGCACTGATAATCTCTGATAAGCTGCACTGGTGACACTGCACTGATGGGCACTGATAAGCTGCACTGGTGACACAGCACTGATGGGCACTGATAAGCTTCACTGGTAACGATGCACTGATGATCACTGATACGCTGCACTGGAGATACTGCACTGATAGGCACTGATAAGCTGCACTGGTGATACCGCACTGATGGGCACTGACAAGCTGCACTGTTGACGCCGCACTGATGATCACCGATAAGCTGCACTGGTGATGCTGCACTGATGGGCACTGATAAGCTGCACCGGTGAAACCAAATTAATGGGCACTGATGTAGCCACACTGATAGGCACTGATAAGGCTGCACTGATAAGCTGCACTGATAAGCTTCCCTGATAAGACTGCACTGATGGGCACTGATAATCTGCACTAAGGTGGCACTGATGAGGCTGCACTGATAAACTGTACTAATAGGCACTAAGGCTGTACTTATGGGCATTGAAAAGCTGTACTGATAAGGCAGCAATGATATGCTGCACTGATGAGGCTACACATATGGGCACTGATGAGGCTGCTCTGATGACACCATCCACTGCCATATATCTGTAGGAGAGGTTTCCACCATCCCTGCAAAGTTTGCAATAATCTTTATTAGTTTTTTCCTATTTTCAGTCTGATATGTATTATATGTGGCATTGCATATCACAGAGACTGGTATTGTGGTGATATTGAAGCTTACTGAGATTGCCATACATTAGAGGGTTCCACCATTATTGTGCTGCGCTTTTTAGTTTTTTTTTTTTTCTCATGCCGACATTTACTTGTGTCAAACGCTGATGTAAAACAGCATGGCCTGGCTCTCTCTAGGGATGTGCTCATATACACCATACCAACACTGATTGCTGCTGGAAAGATCTCAAAGCTGCATAAGGAAAAATATTTTGAATAATGAATTACAGTGGAGTACAGTGTGTATACTATATCATTATGGGATATGTATACAGTTCAGTAATGATTACATAAAGCATGTAAGGGAAATATGTTTATCTCCTGTTGTGGCTGGAGGGGGGAGCACATGCATGCTTTACAGAACTTCTCCTCACTGTCTGTGTTGTGCTCAGTAGTGTGGCTGCAGAATGAGGTGGTGCAAATTATGTTGAAGTGGGCTTGTTCATATTTACATGTAAAGGCCTAGTGTACCTCCCACATTCAGTGCAATATGCAAAGCATGAAGGGAAATGTAGTTTAATGACAGTGTAAAGAGAAGGGGCAGGATAAGATGCAATGGCTGGTTTAACAGATCCTCTCTAGCAGAAAAACATGCTGCATTTTTTGAACTACAGAGCTGACTTTCTGAAAATGTAATTTGACGTTTCTCTTGATTTTTAAGGAATTAAAAAAATGTAATAACTGTTTAGTGTGTGGAGGGACGGGTGTACTAATAGATTTTTTGACGATCTCGGGGTTCTGCCTAAAAGATCTCCTAAACGTCCCCTGCCAGCCTGAAGAAATTGCACCCAAGTGTCACCTTAGGGTCGGTGCATATACTTTAGTCCAAAACCTGCCTGCCTACATTCCCCCACTTTTTAAAGGGTGCAATCCTTGGCATAACAAACATCCGTACAAAATATGAGAAACACCAATATAACTACATACATAACAACAAAGTTTTACAAAACCATAAATATGTGAGAATCTTCAGCGCTGGTCAAAGTGAAATTGGATGGATTAAATAAAATACGTGTATACAGCGTAATTGCTGCTGTAATCTAAGTGGAAACAACTCACTAATATGCAAAACAAAAACAAGAGGAAGTGATGAGCGCAAAAACAATACACTTGAAACAGTCTAAAGAGAATAATACTTGAGTGCCTGAGTGAAGATAAAAGTGTCTAAGTGCTACAATGGCAAAAATTGCCTAATAAGTTCATATATAACACAGTGTTAACCACTTCCATACCGGGCACTTACGCACCTTCCTGCCCAAGCCAATTTTCAGCTTTCAGCACTGTCGCACTTTAAATGACAATTGTGCGGTCATGCTACACTGTACCCAAACAATTTTTTTATCATTTTGTTCCCACAAATAGAGCTTTCTTTTGGTGGTATTTGATCACCTCTGCGGTTTTTATTTTTTGCGCTATAAACAAAAGAAGAGCGACAATTTAAAAAAAAACCACAATGGCCCAGATTCAGGTAGAATTTGCCCCTTTCTTACGGAGGCACAGGGCAGCGTTTTTGCCCTGCGCCCCCGCAAATTTACTGCGCTACCCGCGATTCACGGAGCAGTAGCTCCGTAAATTGCGGGGGCGCTGTGTAAACTTGCCCTGCGTAAGGGCGCCTAATGTAAATGATCCCGTAGGGGGCGGGAATCATTTAAATTAGGCGCGCTCCCGCGCCGAGCGTAGAGCGCATGCTCCATCGGGAAACTTTCCCAACGTGCATTGCGGCAAATGACGTCGCAAGGACGTCATTTGCTTCAAAGTGAACGCGAATGGCGTCCAGCGCCATTCACGAATCACTTACGCAAACGACGTGAAATTCAAATTTCACGACGCGGGAACAACGGGTATACTTTAGCATTAGCTGCCCCTACTATTAGAAGGGGCAGCCTTACGCTAAAGACGCCGTACGGAAACTCCGTAACTTGCGTACGCAGGGCCCGCGCAACATTGTGAATCGGTGTTAGTAAGCAATTTGCATACTATACACTGAGCACAATGGGAGCGCCCCCTAGCGGTCATAGCAAGAATGCAGCCTAAAATCTGCGTGGCATAAGAGCCTTATGCCACGCAGATTTTAGGCTGCAGTCGGCGTTACGATGTTCCTGAATCAGGAGCATTCGTAACGCCGGAGCAAGTCAGCAATTGCGCTGCGTAACTATGGTTACGCAGGCGCAATTGCTCTCTGAATCCGGGCCAGTATTTTTTACTTTTTTATTTAATAAATATCATTTTTTTTTTAAAAAAAACATTTTTTTTCCTCAGTTTAGGCCGATACGTATTCTTCTACATATTTTTGTAAAAAAAAATTGCAATAATCATATATTGATTGGTTTGCGCAAAAGTTATAGCATCTACAAAATAGGTGATAGATTTATGGCATTTTTATTTTTTTTATTTTTTTACTAGTATTGGCGGCGATTTGCTATTTTTTTACTGTCACCGTGACATTGCGGCGAACACATCGGACACTTTTGACACGTTTTTGGGACCATTCACATTTATACAGCGATTAATGCTATAAATATGCATTAATTACTGTGTAAATGTGACTTGCAGGGAAGGGGTTAACCACTAGGGGGCCCGGACATTAAAAGTTACTACAAGGCGGCGGTCCTATCGCGGGCGGTAGAGTGGGCGAGGGATAGGACAGATAAAAGGTGGGTACAAATAGAGAAGGTGCTAACAAACAATCTGAAAAATCTTATTTGGATCCCTGCACAATACAGAGCACTAGATCACAAAACACACGATATAACACGAGACACTTTAAGAATGTGGGACAGGACGCAGGCACAATTAGAAGGGAAATTTAATTCCCCATTAATGAATCTAAAAGAAAACCCCTACTTCCCACCTGGGGAAAAAAAAATAGGGGGGAACTGGATTAGGAGAAACACAGTGCACCTGGGTGATATTATAAAAAACGGAGAGATAATGACCTATGGAGATTTGAAAGCCAAAACGGATTGTTGGAATCTTGATAGGTGGCATTATCTCCAGTTGACTCACTTTGTGCGGCACATCCCCCGCCCATTACGGACGGAGGCGGAGCTGACTTCACTGGAGAAAATTTGTAAATCTACAAATTCTAGGGGCACCATTACTAAATTGTACGGGTTACTGGTTAAATTGGGATCCCGGGGCGAAGCACCTTTTATAGACAAATGGGAAAGAGAGTTAGGGGTTACGAGGGGG
Organism: Rana temporaria; assembly: GCF_905171775.1. Classification (NCBI taxonomy): domain Eukaryota; kingdom Metazoa; phylum Chordata; class Amphibia; order Anura; family Ranidae; genus Rana; species Rana temporaria. The sequence continues at coordinate 140,203,386 of NC_053495.1, forward strand.
ACTAATACTGTTTTAAGGATTACTCAATTAACTCACACTTCCGCGATAGATACACGAACAGCTGAAGTAAATTATAAGTGCCTTTCAGGATGGTATATTACCCCTGACAAAGTAAATAAATTTAAAGTAGGTTATACCGCAGACTGCTGGAGGGGCTGCCTAGAAAGAGGAACGATGGCCCATATATGGTGGCATTGCCCTAAAATTCAAACGTATTGGGACATAATATTGAGCCAAATAAAGATTATCACGGGAGAGGAGATCAAGAAAGACCCATGGGCCGTCCTCTTCCATTGCAGCCAAGAAGGCGTAAAAAAATACAAGCAGTCCCTACTCCCCCACCTTTTAAACGCTGCCAAGAGACTTATCCCTAAAAAGTGGCAGGAGACGGAAAGCCCACATATTTGGAGTTGGATAGACGCGGTGGAGGAAACATATAGACTAGAGGAGCTAAGGGATGGATATCTGGAGAAGAGCACCGAACATAGGGAGAAATGGGGAAAATGGAAGGAATATAAAAAAACATGGAGCTATGCGGAGAGAGTAAGGGTATGACTATGCGGGGATTTTGCCATTCTCTGCTTCCTCTCTCATTTCTTTTTAGCAAGACACATGTATTTCTCTCCTCCCCCGCATCTCTCCTTACCACATCCGACCTACTCTTCTCCATATCTCTACCTTACCTTTAGCCGAATAAAAGAGGTCAACCTCTTAACTTAATACTTAGCTCATAGTACTGTTGTGTTCTTGTTTTTTTTTCTCTTTTTTCTTATTCATAGGACGGGTAGGAGACTCCTGGGAGCCATGAGGGGAGGGAGGGGGGGTGCAAATATCAAAATATATCTATATAAATATATTTAAAAAAAAAAAAAGAAAGAGACAGTGAACAGAGTATATACCACACATGATGCAAACCGCAAATAGAGACGTAAGAAGCTTTGGATCATGAGTTGGTCTCTAGTATATTAGTAATAAGCTGAGGTGGTAAAAAAAAAAAAAAAAACAAAGAAAAAAAAAAAACCACTAGGGGGCATCCCTAAGATGTGTTATAACTGTAGGGGGAGGGGACTCTCAAGGGGAGGAGACCGATGTGTGTTCCTCTGTACTGGGAACACACATTGGTCTCCTCACCGCTGACACACACAGATCCACACTCCTGCCGTAATTACCGACAATCGCGGGCACCCGGCGGCAAACGCGGCCGCCGGGCACCCGCGCCGGGCCACGAGCATCGCCGTGGGCGCGCGCGCCCTAGATCGCCGGGTACGCAGGACGTCATATGACGTCCACCCAGATCGAGGAGGGGTTCCTGCCGCTGTCATTTTCCAATGACGCGGTAGGGATGTGGTTAATGGACATTGAAGTTCCGAGTATCTATTGTCTAGGGAATCCAATGAAATGTATAGATGAACAATTCATTCAGTGATGCAATTGATTTGACAGATGATTATCCAACAGATCTTCCTGGTATGAGCTCACAGAGCGCTTACCTTAGCCCAAAAGGGTAGTAGCTTAAAACGATATGTGACTGGCCTCTCTGGATCAGCGTGGTGGTTGTGTGGGCATCAGCTGAACGCTGAGCAGGGCTCCACAAAGATGGTGGCTTGCAGACAAGTCCAGGACAGTATCAGGTCGAGCCAGGAAAAAATAAGTGAATATTCCAGATGGTGAAGTACGTTTTGTTAAAATTTATTATAAAAGTGCTTACACAGAAGCCGAAATCAAAAATAAACATCCAGGGAGCAGTTGTAGCTTAATTACATGGACTAGACAGTGGACTAATGTCACTTCCGGTCACGTGTATCAATCCTTGTGGAGCCCATCTTAAAGGGGGTTGCCATCCGGGCCCCTTACAGGTGTACTGCCTGTACCCCCCTGATGGCGGCCCTGACTGTATATGATGGCTGTAGCAGGAAACAGTGCTGGAACTCCTCTTGGTACACATATATGTGTCATTAAATGCTCCTGCAGATTGCTGGGTGAATGGAGGTTAATTTCCGGGCACAGAAGAAGCAGGGCGCTCCCTCCACTGTCAGATCACAGATCATCATCACAGGATGAGAACATTACAAGGTATGTGGATGGACAGACACTGACACTGACACAGACACTGACAGAGTGTCAGATCACATTACCTTGATTCTTGCTTCATGGAACCGACTTCCCACTGGCACAGAAACCGAATGTGACACGGCTGCCCAGGGAAAGCACCGCCCAAGTCCTTTGGTGATGCTAATGGTCAGATAGACAGACAGACAGAAGACTGACCCAATGAAAGAGGAGAGACGCTTAGGTTTGCACCACAAAGCAACACAAAACCCCGCAAATGCAGCCTCTCGCCTGCAATCATGGAATTGCATTGGCATGACGCTTCCATAGTGCACTGAACTTAAAGGGCCCTTTTTTGTCACTAGCTTTGGGGGGGGGGGGATGTGGTGCCCGTGTGCCCCCTATGGACAGACTGCCACTGATCCCCACAATAGTTGCCCAAATGTTTATCTAATCACTATTTTCACTAAAATACAACCAAATAATTATTAGCATGCATAAACACAACATCACTTACAAATTTTCTGTTAAATTTCTACTAAAGTCTTGTTCACATAGGGTGTACACCTGTGAAGAGGTTGTGTTTATGCTGATGGAGATGCACAATTGTTCTGTGTCTCCCTGTGCAGGCAATCCCATTCAGGTAAATTGGAACACAGTTGCTGCAGCCAATCTGAAATCCGTGTGGGCGTGGGTGCAAAGCCCTGAACGCAGACATTTCAAGTTCTGTGAAATGCATGCTAAATATTGTTAGGTAGATTCAGGTACGAGTGCTTAAAAATGCGGTGGCGTAGCTTAGCCTGTTTAGGCTACGCCGCCGTAAATTAGCTAGGCTAGTAATGATTCTCAATATACTTGCCTGCTAATATACGGTGGCGTAGCCTAAAGTGGGCGGGCGTAAGGGCACCAAATTCAAATGACTTGGAGGGGGGCGTGTTTCATGGTAATGAGGCTTGACCTCACGTTTTTGACGTTTTTTTTTCACTGCGCATGCGCCGGGCTACTACATTTCACAGTGTGCATTGCGGTTACGTACGCCGCACGGGCCTATTGATTTAGACGTTGACCTAAACGACATAAATCCCGATTCGTGGACGACTTATGCAAACAACGTTAAAAATTCGAACCTTGCAGCGGGAACGGTGGCCATACTTTAACATTGTTATTCCACCTAATATGTGGAATAACTTTAGGCGTCCTAAGGCCTTACGGAAACGGCGTAAATCGACTGCGGCGGCCGGGCGTACGTTCGTGAATCGGCGTATAAACTCATTTACATATTCTACGCCGGCCGCAATGGAAGCGCCACCTAGCGGCCATCCAAAATATTGCAACCTAAGATAGGACGGCGCAAGCCGTCCTATCTGAGATATGTTTAAGCGTATCTCTGTTTGAGCATACGCTTAAACATAGGTCGGCGTAGATTCTGAGTTAGGTCGACTTACAGTATCTACTGATAAGTCGGCCTAACTCTACCTGAATCTACCTATATTTAACTTTTTTCTAGGTGGGTGGTGAGTCATCAGGGGTATAAACAAATCCCTGATGTCTCTTTTTGCAACAGAGAAAGTGGCTGAGGACAGAGTCCTCATTTCCTCTCTATGCAAAACTGTTTATTTGTGAAAAACCAAACAGATTGATTGTACATGCATCAATTGATAGATCGACCTGTGTACAACTAGCTAGCTATGGATCAAAATTCAGCCGGTCCTTGCTGAACCAGCTGTAAATTGATTTATGTATGTCCGACTTAAAGCGGTGGTTCACCCTTATTAACATGTTTTTAGCATAAAATGAGGCATAGTAGCGCGAGCTACAGTATGCCTGTCTTTATTTTTTTATCCCCGTACTCACAGTGTAATCGTAGACACAAGATTCCGACTCCCCGCGGGGAATGGGCGTTCCTATGGAGAGGGAAGGTGATTGACGGCCGGCTCTGGCACGTCACGCTCCCCGAAGACAGCCGGAACAGGTCTCGGCTCTTCACGGCGCTATACGGCGCCTGCGCACAGACTATGCGCAGGCGCCGTGAAGCGCCAAGTCCTATTTCGGGTATTTCCGGAGAAGCGTGACGTGCCAGAGCCGGCCGTCAATCATGCTGCCTCTCCATAGGAACGCCCATTCCCCGAGGGGGGTCGGAATCTTGTCTCTACGATTACACAGTGAGTACCGGACTAAAAAAATAAAGACAGGCATACTGTAGCTTGCGCTACTATGCCTCATGTTATGCTAGAAGAAAAGAAAAAAAAACATTTTTATTAATAGGGTGAACCCCCGCTTTAAGGTAATCAGGGACACAGAAATCAACCACAGTCAGACAGATTCTTGTCTTTCAACTTTCTAACCTCCCATCTTGTGTGTAATATGTAAGGTTAGGTTTGTTGATGACATCTGTCAGGCCTTTGACTCCTTTACATAAGTGCCAGACTCGAAATAATGCTAAACGATATAAAAATATATTTATTTCTTAAATAGGACTGCACAGTTCTAGTAATTAAAGTAGATTTAAATTGTCAGACATTTATTTCCTAAATCACTGTGTATCATAAAATTGGTGACAGCAGTAGGCCCTGCAAAGTGTATCAGCCGATTCAACCAAGTGTGCAGATGACAGGTTGATAAAACAGGAGAACCATGTAGAGATGATTGTCACCTCACAACAAAGTGCCCGAACAAGGAAATTAAAGTTGCACAATTAAAAAGATTAAAACACCTTATTTATGATTAATATGAGATTTTAGGGATTGGGTTTAGATCTCTTTTGAAGACAAAATGTTCATTACCCTGCATAAACTCAATCTTGACAGCATCCCTTTAAATCAGCAGGCTTACAGTATAAAGCACTAAGAATTACATAGTATTTAATACTAATAAATACTAGTATTAATTAAAGTGGATGTAAACCAGATTCATGAAATTTGCGCTGGGCACACATATCTGTAGTGTTTTTTCTTATCTCTCTTCAAAGCACTTAGTCCTGTAGCTGTCTCCTGCTCCATTCTTCTGTTATCAGCCTGATAACTTCTGACAAGTTCTCCCTCAACTGGGATAAAAGTAGCCTGTGGCCCTGTACACACGGCCAGGAATCCCATCAGGAAAAAAACGTCAGTTTTCCTGACGGGATTCCTGGCAAGCTTTTCTTGCAAAGTCGTGCATACAGACAACCATTCAAAAGAACCACCGCTCTTTTGAATGGCAAGAACGCGAATGGCATTCAAAGGTTCTGAAGGTCTCTACCTAATATAGACATGTGCACACTGAAATATTTTGTTTCGGAATTTCGTTTTCGTCCGAAAAATACATTTATTTAGTTACTCCCGAAATTCGTTTTTATTTATTTCGTTTTTTCATTAAAAAAATGCATTCGTCCGAAAATCCAAATTAATTAAGGTCGAATCTGTCATTGAAGGCTTATGGTGTCTGTCGATGGAATCTTAAAAAGAAAAAAAAAGAAGATTCAACAGAATCTTAAAAAAAAAAAAAAAGATTTGATGGAGCAACGAAACTGTACGATGCAGCAATCGTACATTTACGGTCGAATGATCTGCCTACAAGCTATAGAGGAATTCTAATGTTGTATGACTAATAATAATATTTATTAATTATTATTACTAGTCAACTAACATAAACCATAAATGTCCACTTGCTGCGATTGTATGTTTTTAGCTACTTCGTTGAATCTTCATGTCTCTCTGTCGAATCTTTTCTCTCTATGTCGAATCTTTTCTCTCTATGTCGAATCTTTTCTCTCTATGTCGAATCTTTTCTCTCTATGTCGACTCTTCTTCATGTCTCTATAATGTTGAATCTTTTCTCTCAATGTCGAATCTTTTCTCTCAATGTCAAATCTTTTCTCTCAATGTCAAATCTTTTCTCTTTATGTAGAATAATATTGGACTAATAGAGTTAAGGTTAGGCACAGTCGACCGCAACAAAAACGAAAATAAAGCATTTGTTTATGTCGGATCTTTTGTTTTTTCGTTTTCTGTGCTTTCGTTATCGTTTGTTAAAACGATAACGAAAATACCTGAAATTCGGACGAAAATGAATGCACATGTCTACTACCTATGAGGAGAGGGGGGTGTACCTTTCCTCCAATCAGCTGTCTTGCTTTATGTCCAGGCTTCACTGCAGTTCTGAACAGGAAGAGAAAATTTCCTAACACAATCTGAACTTTCTAAATTATGAATAGATAATTAATACATCCTTTATCTGTATTCAGAAAAAAACAAATATTTGCTCTAGTATATATCTACGTACTTTTCCCTCTTGAATGTACACATTCCAAGAGTCAGTTGTAGTGTGTTTATAAAGCTGTTAGAGGATAGCTGTTAGAGGATGTCCAAAAAACACGTTTTTCCAACTTCATCATTAAAAATGACGTTGCCCACACACCATCGTTTTTAAAAATGATTAAAAAAGCGCAGTGACATACAACACTTACGGCGTCACTCTAAAGGGGAAGTTCTATTCGCCTTGGGGCTGCTTTAGCTGATTCCTTGTTAGTAAAAGACGATTCGCGCTTTTCTGTCTGTTACAACGTGATGAATGTGCTTACTCCATTATGAACGGTAGTTTTACCTTAACGAGCGCTCCTGTCTCATAACTTGCTTCTGTGCATGCGCGGGTTTAAAATGTCTTTTTAGCCCACACACGATCATTTTTTACAACCCGAAAAACGAAATTTTTTAAAGCGACGTTAAAAAATGCAGCATGTTCGAATTTTCAGAAGCCGAAAAACGATGTGAAGCCCACACACGATCATTTTAAATGACGTTTTTTAAAATGTTGTTTTTTTTCATGCCGAAAAATGATCGTGTGTACGTGGCATTATGCTGTCACGGGCCCTGGCCTACTTCACACTAACACACACTGTTTAGATGTTCTAAACTCAGAAGTCATCTGAGAAATAGAAACAACTATTTTTGATTCCCAGATAATTTTTCCTGCATTTAGATGTACTTGCTTAAGGCCCTGTTCACACTATCATTAGAAATAGACATGTGGGCTGTGAAAGACCCAACCAAGATAGTGGCTTTTGAAAAGGACTAGGGAAAGGCCCCTACACACTGGTTATGGCCCATGGACAGAACAGATCATTCTCTAATGATGGACAACCACTTATTGGATCCTGAGAGCAAGGCTTGGATTACTTCTCTGAATAAGGACAATAAAGCTCCCATTCTGGAGTGGATTGAAAAGTGTATTATTTTTGGTCTCTTTCATACACCCTGCATTGTTTGATTTTTAGATATTCCGTTGAATGTTTTATACACCAGTACCCATGGTTACACGGGACCCACACCTTCAGTGACACCTGCCATTTTACATGGTCTTTGGCTGTGTCACATGTATATTGTTGCCTCAGCTCTCGTGGCAGATGATGTCCTTAGCTCACCCCCCCCCGGCACCTACCACTATTCACTACGTCCGTTATCCTCGTAAGTTTTGGGTGGACATTCATTCATCTTTTTGTCCCCCTTTCTTTATAATTTTTTCCAGTCAGACTGAGGTTCATTATACATATGTTTATAAATACAAACTTTTTTATATATATTTAGATACCGCATTGGCTCCTGATGAGTGGACAATTCACAAAACGCATCAAGCCTCGTTGATCCCACAGTTTGTTTATACCTCTAAATTTGAAGTACCTAGCCATTAATTATGTCTGATGTTGTTGTCAATTTTTGATTGTTTATTTGAACTCTAATGCTAGTACGGGTATTTACCCTTCGTACCTCCATGCCACAATACCTTGTTAATATATGAATTGACTATTACTTATATATATTTTATACTTGCATTGTGTATGTATTTATCTGTATTGTTGCATGAAATAGTTATATGTAACAAATACATTTTACAGACACACAGTGCAATCCTGCCCCCTTTTTGCATGCTTCATCTAAAGTCCCAAAGCCCCCCTTTATTTTCTCGCAGAATCAGGGATGGAGGTAGGGACTTGTTTGTCCTTTACCTCATTTAAAGTCCCAACCCCCTTCTTCCTCCTTTTAAAAGAAAAGTGTAATATTAACCTTGTACAGGCTAATGGTCAGAGGGGATATGGTGGCCCTCCTACAGACTGGGTTGGAGAGGCTCCTTCATTTGGGACAGAAATATTTATCAACCATAATCCTCAAGGGATCTATGAAGATAAATTAATTCTACTGTATCAGACTATTGGGACATTGCATGTCCTCTGATGACTTGTCAAGTGGACAGAATACATTAAATACATGTGTCTCCTAGGTTGCAGTCCCATTGTTAATTGTAATTACGTCACCTATTGTTTCTGTCAGTCTGCTCATCTCTTGAACAGGTGATTAATATTGTGACCACTGTACCTTGTTATTGAACTATTGTGGGATGTTTATACTTATCATAATATGTAATGTACTTTGTTCTATGATCTCTGTTTTAATCACAACATTGTCTAGGTGGGCACTGGATCAGTTGTTTAATTAACTTAATGTTTATAGTATATTTTGGCTGTTTAGCTATGTTAATTATATTCCTGTTTACAGTTTGTATTGCTAGGGTAATATGATCGGGGGGCAATGTCCTCCTGTGCGGTATAAAGTATGTGTCTGAGTTTAAATAAACAGTCATTCCTTTGGTTCTATTCCCACATCTTGTCTGTGTACGATGATTAGGGTAAAAAAGGCCAGTGGAGGCTTGTGTACTGTGTCCCTGGTATCAGTGAGGGTCTGCGTAGTTTCCTCAGTATCAGTGGGGGTCTGTGTACTGTGTTCTCGGTATCCGTGAGGTTCTGTGTACTGTCCTCAGTATCAATGGGGGTCTTAAATAGTGTCCTCGGTATCAGTGGGGTGTTTGTAGTGTCACCAGTATCAGTAGGGGTCTGCACAATGTCCCCGGTATCAGTGGGGGTCTGCGTAGTGTCCCCGGTGAGGCTCCTCCCCTGTGGAGGATAGGTGGGCAACTTCCACTGAGAGATGGCTCGTTGGAGAGGTTCCTGTCATTTTGGGGGGATTGCAGAGCTTACAGTCTAATGTTACTACACAGCCTCAGCCCCCTCCTGTGGTATGTGCTGATAAACAACAAGCTGCCAAGGTGCCTTATGGTAGCTCCGACCCTGAATACCCTATACCAACCAATCAAAAATCATGCTTCAATGAACTGCCTACAATAAATTGAAACCTAGTTGGCTGCTATTGGTTTCTGCACTATTTACAGGTTCATCATCATTGTACTTTGCAATACCTCTTTATAAAAGCTTGCCAATGTACAGCTCCTTTCCTTTTCATTCATAGATGCCTGTTCTATCACAAATATACACTGCCCCCACATTACCATATAAACCCTTCCAAAGAAATTATTTCTTTGATCTGCCTGTTAGGCAAGAATTATAATGCTACAGCAATAATTAAAATGCAAATTATGGCCTTTATTTTCAGTCCACCTAGTTCGTCTTGCTTCAGGAAGTCTTATTTATACCTTTTTCATCTGTGATTTTCATTTAGATTTATAAATGTGACTATAAATATGTATCCGTAAAAGGCATTTTTGCAATTGATTGCTGTAGGTCACAGAGTTTTGAATTTCACCAATAACTATAAAAAGTAGAAGGCTAGCCAATATAGACCCCTCAATTATCACATACTGTTGATCCAGCCATTGCAAGTACAAATTTATAGGACACTAGACAAAACTCATAAAACTCAGACTTCTGAAAACAAATGTGCAATCAGCAGGGGCTGTCCATGCTCGTCTCTCTAGAACACAAGTATGCTCTGTGTCAACACAAGCCCTGTGATTGATGATGTCTGCATTTTCCAGTATAAAAAGTGATACTTTCCATAGGTATATAATACACAATTGTTAGCTTTTCTTTCACAGAATAAAGCCTAAAGTCCCTATCCACCCCATGGTGCCAATCCTTCTGCATACATGCTCTGCTCTGTTTTACCATTAGGTCCCCATAGACAGATAGGCACCTGTTACATTTCTCCTCCAGTTCCTTTATTTTCTGAGATTTTGGCACAGAGGGTGTACCATATCAGCGCCAATGGCTCTGGTGCCTGATAAGGTAAGTACAGGGGTTAAGTAAAGCAAGGAATCAGGATGAGGCTTTAGGATAGGAGTTAGGTTAGGGTCAGAGTTTAGGAGGTTTATTCTAAGTGATTTGCTGGCCATACACTTGACATTTTTGCTGCTAGTTTTTTTTGAGCCATCTATCTACTTTTACAACATAGGGATCTGCTATCCATTGTTTCAATAGTTTCCTAGGCTTTAGTGACTACATTCTCCGAATTAGTATACAAATCATTTAAAGGTTGCAAAGCCTTTGATGTATTTTCATTGAGATTTTGATAATTTTGTAGCATATGAAAATGTTATACTTACCACTTACATTCATGGGGCGGTGCCCTCAAAGCTGTTTTCCATCATTTCTGCACATTCATTTATTGTTTTGTATTGCATGTGTAATGTGACCTTTTCCTTTGATGGGTTATGTAGGTCTGTATGTACTTGCATAACTTAGTAAGTCAGAAAAGAAACAGATAGGTCTTTGCAAGCTCCTACAGACCCATTGTAATTTTTAGTTAGAGTTGTTTTTAAAGGCTCATCTCACTGAAAAAATATATATTTTAGTTTTAAAGGATAAGTTAACCTTTCCTAACATGTTACATGTTATACCCGTTTTCAGGGTGTAACACGTTATTGATAAAGCAGCTCCCGCAAGCCCGTTGTGACAGGGGGCAGGAGAAATTTTCCCTGCACCCGCTGTCACAATTTTTCAAAAATGTCCACCTGGCCATGTTATCCATTCACAGAGTTCTGTAAATGGGAGAACTTCAACTACTGTCAGTCAGTTTGGCTGACAACTTGTGGTTCTCAATAAACTACCAGGGTACTGATGAGAGCTCTTGGTAGTTCATTGATGCTTCCTGTCATTCAGTAACTGTCTGCTCGTAAGAGGTACGGACAGACAGTTGCACTGACAGTATGCAGGAGCCTGAGATTGCACCCGCGATCTGCTGATCATGGGTGCAATGCTTTACAGGCTCCTAATAAAAGAAAAAAAAATGCAAGTTAAAAGTGAACATATCCTTTAAATAGATAGCGGTAAACTTGTGGTAAAATTATTAAATCTCTGTCTGATAATATCTTATAGAAGCAAAGGGGTTGCTTTACTAAAAACAAATGGGTTGTTAACTTTGCAAGGTAATGTCCCATTAGCTTAGAGAATGCAGTGAAAAATCAGTTTGCAAATAATAGGCAATCATGTGCAAAGGAAAAAAAAAAGATTTGCTTGCACATCATTGGGTGATGAAAGACAGCAGAGCTTCACCTCATTCACTAAGCTAAGGGAAAATTCCCTTGCAAAGTGAACAACCTATTTGCCTTTGGTAAATCAACCCCAACATGTTTTTGACTGGGTCCCTAATCTCTGCTGCAGTCATTAACTCGCTCTCTTTAATGAAGTCTCCATTCTACTAATATTTGGGATTTAGCAGTAGGATTGAGTCTTTATTGAATAGGGATGGAATTAGAGCCAGGAGCCCTGGGAGGGGACCTTGTTGCTGGAAGCTTAGACAACTATAAGTAGCTAGTTGGTAATACAGCCAACTGGACTCCTGCTTTAAGTGACACTTTTTGGAAACTAATCCTTTAAATGATTGATCACTTTAATTCTCTCTCCAGAGGAGCAACCAATGAAAAAAGTTGCGTAATTTCCATAAATAGAACACATGTGCTGTTTGTAATAAAATGCACTATACTTTAACCCATGGTGTAAATAATTCTGTGGTGAGGCCTATTAAGTGGCCCCTCATCTGTTTACCGGGTCACTCAGAAATTCTGATACTGAGGGTTAGTGTAATTGCATTAATTGAAAACACAAAAAGGTCAATATTACAATTAGAGAACATTTTTTGCATGTTTCCAATTAACTGTATACTGTTGTTGAAAATGTAATAGATTTGAGCATGTGGTTGTTATTACACCTACAGTGTTTTAGTTCCATAAAGTATTTTACTTGAAAGATGGAAGGGGAAACTGAATAAAAAGTGAATCAGAACAACAAAAGGAAATCTGATGCTTTCTATGAAATATTTTGCACGTTATGGGTAAAATCTAGCTCAGTAAGTAAACTATTGGGCTGATGTCACAAGGCAAAGTGCGTGTAGGAACCAACAGCCACTAAGTAGAAATGTTTTTTTTTAACCGCTTGCCGACCGCCACATGTATATGTACGTCCACAGAATGGCACGTACAGGCAGATGGACGTACATGTACGTCCCTGCCTTTCCGCGGGTCCGATCGGGACCCCCCCCGTTACATGCGGTGGTTGGAAATCGTCGGGGAGCGATCCGGGATGAGGGCGCGGCTATTCGTTTCTAGCCGTCCCCTCACGATCACTCCCCGGAGCTGAAGAACGGGGAGAGCCGTATGTAAACACGGCTTCCCCGTGCTTCACTGTGGCGGCTGCATCGCTCGTGTCATCCCTTTTATAGGGAGACACAATCGATGACGTCAGACCTACAGCCACACCCCCCTACCATTGTAAACACACACTAGGTGAAACATAACTCCTTCAGCGCCCCCTGTGGTTAACTCCCAAACTGCAACTGTCATTTTCACAATAAACAATGCAATTTAATTTTTTTGCTGTGAAAATGACAATGGTCCCAAAAATGTGTCAAAATTGTCCGAAGTGTCCGCCATAATGTCGCAGTCATGAAAAAAAACGATGATGACCGCCATTAGTAGTAAAAAAAATAATAATAATAAAAATGCAATAAAACTATCCCCTTTTTTGTAAACGCTATAAATTTTGCGCAAACCAATCGATAAACGCTTATTGCAATTTTTTTTACCAAAAATAGTTAGAAGAATACTTATCGGCCTAAACTGAGGAAAAAAAATGTTATATATGTTTTTGGGGGATATTTATTATAGCAAAATGTTGCATTTTTTTCAAAATTGTCGCTTTATTTTTGTTTATAGCGCAAAAAATAAAAACTGCAGAGGTGATCAAATACCACCAAAAGAAAGTTCTATTTGTGTGAAGAAAAGGACGTCAATTTTGTTTGGGAACCACGTCGCACGACCGCGCAATTGTCTGTTAAAGCGACGCAGTGCCGAATCGCAAAACCTGGCCTGGGCATTTAGCTGCCTAAAGGTCCGGGGCTTAAGTGGTTAACTATAATATTAGGTGACCAAGATCACATTTGATAATATGAGATTTAAAACTTTGGACTCACCAATCCATGCTCCCTTGCAGTTGCCCCACCTCAGGAGTCAACCCTGGGTAAGCTCCCATTTCAGATGGTGTTAGACCTTATCCAGATGAATGATGTCTCTGTACCTCCCCACATGACAGTTTTTGGGCCTACCAATTGGCTAATCAAAAAGATAGAGCATATCATACTTGGAAGCCCGCCTCCATTTGAGTAATGTAAACTCTCAAAATTATGACTAACCGACCCGGGGGGTGCTGTCCGTGACCCCATTGGGGGGGTGGCTGCAAATGGATTGTTTACCACCCCCTCAAAAAAAGCACCAGCCGCCACTGGTGTCCAGTCCATCCCTGTACCCTTAAGGAGGGGTGGGCTCCCTCCAAGCATACCTGCCCCTAATCTACCAATACTTTAGAGTTAAGAAAAGAAAAGAAGTGTTCAGTAACAATCAGAAGTATATCATCATCCCCATACAAATGTAAAAAAATGCCCCTTTCATACTTTTTAAGGTAACCACAGTATTTGTTAAAAAGGTTTTCAATATTTTATTTGTAACAAGGAATAAAACATGATAAAAATAGTTAGGTGGTATATTGTTTTGACACGCATAACAAAGGATAGCATTCATATACCATAATATTGTAAGAACATTTTATACATGTACAATTGTCTTGATACATTGGAGAAATACCCAACGCGTTTCAGTTTTTTTTCTTCAGGAGTGTATCAAAGTACAATATGTTGTATCTGCAATGAATTACAGTCATCAATATTTACCATAAAGGTATAAGCATTATTAAATAATAATATCATGCATGTCTGTATATTTTACACACTTACGGTTTAGATGGATGTTAGTGTGAATCAATGACAACTGCACATATTTTAAGATATACTGGATGACGTTGCCCATCAGGGCCACATGGGGGCATAAAGGACACTCTCTGGACCCTCTCAAGAGTGTCCTCTATGCCCCCTGTGGTCCTGAGGGGCAACGGCAATTTGGTTTAAAATTTGGACAGTCCCTGCTGTACCAACCAAATTTCAATTTGTTTATGGCTAACTTAACACTTAGCATTAGCTTGTCAACAGAACATTTGTCGTATGGGATGTTGGAAACATTCGATCAGAGGATGCATCCTATTAGCTGCAGCAATGATCAGTGTATTATGAGTGTGGAGGAATTCCCTTCTGTCAGAATACAATAACACAGCAGAGACTCCTCAGTTATCAAAATACACTGATCAGTGATGTAGCCGATTGGCTTCAGCTGCTGACCAAATGAAAATTTTACAACATCCTGTTTAACAAAAGCTGATCTTTAGATCGACTTCTGTCAAGCGGGAATGGCCATAGATGGATTGAAATTTTTCCAGTGCTTTAAGCTATAGAGATAGAGGTAACGTAGAACTACAGGCAACATTTTGGATAGAGTAAGTGAGGATTATAACACCCGTCATATTTTTTTTCCGCCATATGTTTTCCATTGAGGAGATTTCTCTTAATTTCCTCTCCCATAGCTAAACGGGAAAAGAGAGGAAAGCCCTGCAAATTAACCACTTGACCTCCGGAAAATGTACCCCCTTTTTGACCATGCCATTTTTTGCAACACGGCACTGCGTTACTTTAACTGACAATTGCGAGATCGTGCGACGCTGTGCCCAAATAAAACTTGTGTCCTTTTTTCCCCACAAATAGAGCTTTCTTTTGGTGGTATTTTAATTTTTTACGCTATAAACAAAAAATATTTTTTACTTTGTGCTATAAAACATATACAATAAAAAAAATAAAAAAAATAAAAGAATGTCTTGATAAATTTAGGCCAATATGTATTCTTCTACATATTTTTGGTTAAAAAATCTCAATAAGCATATATTGATTGGTTTGCACAAACTATGAGATATATTTATGGATTTTTGCGGTGCACAAATTGGACAACACTAACTGACACTTTTTGTGGACCAGTGACACTAATATTTTGTGCATCAGTGCTAAAAATAAAAACGATGTCACTGTACTAATGACACTAGCTGGGAAGGGGTTAACATCAGGGATGATCAAAGGGTTAAATGTGTGCCTAGCTAGTGTTTGTGTACTGTGTGGGAGGTGCTTTTACTAAAGGAAGGCATAGATCCATGTCCCTGCTTTGCAGGAACACAGGATTAATGCCTTCTCTACTGACAGAATGGCGATCTGCCTTGTTTACATAGGCAGATCTCCGTTCTGGCTCTCTGCCTAATGATTAGCGGGTGCTGGCGGACATTGAGTCTGTGGTACCTGAAGATCAGCACCGTGTATAATCACAGTGGGAGCTGGTCATTGGCGACGCACATTTGTTCCCCAGATCCGGAAGTGCAGGATCATATACTACTAGGTACGTGATCTTGCTAACATCAAAACCTGGGGAATGCCCAGGGAAAAACCAAGCCTACTTACCGACCAGCTCGCAGAACAACCAATTAACCTGTCTAACAGTATGCGTTAAAAACAGGGGTTTTGTCCGCACGCATTTGCAAACGCATGAGTGAGCCACAGAGCCACGCCAAGGCACCCTGCAATCTGTGGTCCTAACACTAAACAATAAGTGTCCCCACAATGGAGACACGTGCATTCTGATGGATAGATGAGGGCAGGTGGACTGAAGGGGAGCCACCCCTCCTTAAAGGTGCAGGAGCACACCAAACGCCCAGCATGTAGCACAATGGCTGCAAAGGTATTGGTGCGCTGCTGGACCAATTCAAGCACCACAGGTGAAGCCTAAACATGTCCACCGCCCCATCTATAGCTGGCCATTGCAGTAAGTAGCATTGGAAGGCTAAACCAGATAACAACAAAACCTGGGAAATGCCCAGGGAAAATCCAAGCCTACTTACTGACCAGCTCGCAGAACAACCAATTAACCTGTCTAACAGTATGCGTTAAAAACAGGGGTTTTGTCCGCACGCATTTGCAAACGCATGCGTGAGCCACAGAGCCACGCCAAGGCACCCTGCAATCTGTGGTCCTAACACTAAACAATGAGTGATCTTGCGCAGCAGAGCCACCTCGCTGCCGTATATGTAAGCTATACAGTCGGCAGGTGGTTAAGGGAATTCCTTGGGGACCCCCAGGTCACCAGAACTAGTATCCCCATTGGAAGATTTCCCCTCTATTACTTTTCTGGGGACAAACCAAAATTTGGGATTTTCTTTTACTTTCACTTTCAATGATAATGGTAAACAGGGCAAATAGAGAGGGTGAATCTCCCCAATGGGGAACAGACAGCAATAAAAACTGATAAACATTCTAATCCCTCGCTACTCTATCCAAAACAAAAACAAAAAGTTTTGCCTTTAGTTATACTTTAAGAATTGTTACTGGGGTAATAGACTGAGGCCCCATACACATGGGAGGATTTATCCGCGGATACAGTCCAGCGGACCGTTTCCGCAGATAAATCCTCTCGAGGATTTCAGCAGATTTTAATGCGATGGAGTGTACTCACCATCGCATTGAAATCCGCGCCGAAATCCTCTGGCGATGACGTGTCGCGCCGTCGCCGCGATTATGACGCGGCGATGGGTGCGACGCTGTCATATAAGGAATTCCACGCATGCGTTGAATCATTGCGACGCATGCGGGGGATCCCTTCGGACGGATGGATTTGGTGAGTCTGTACAGACCAGCGGATCCATCCGTTGGGATGGACTTCAGCAGATGGATTTGTTGAGCATGTCAGCAAATATTCATCTGCTGGAAATCCATCCCAGGGGAGATTTATCCGCGGATAAAGATCCGCTGGCGTGTACACACCATAGGATCTATCCGCTGAAACCCATTTGCTGGGATTTATCTGCGGATGGATTCTATGGTGTGTATGGGGCCTCAGAAATAAGTTCAGGCACAATGTTCACCTTAGCTGAGAGTTCCTTCGAAATGAAACAACAAAATGCAACCAATAATGATATACAACTATTAGTAATATTTCATTGCTTCTCTGGTATATGGACATGTTAACAAGACTCTCATATGACGTGAGGATTGTACATGGACTTTTCATCTCAATTACACCAATATGTAACAAAAATAATTTTACTGTTCTATTATTTTATTTTGTAGTTTTGATCAAACATTTGTAGTTAGAATATTCTTCAGATGTCTAAAAGCAAAGTAATAAAT